>NC_088397.1:60109523-60252023 GCF_034236695.1 Oncorhynchus nerka
ATCCACATTGAACTCCAGATACAGACTGATCCAGTTTAATTTCCTCCATCAGCTCTATATCACCCCATCTAGACTGCACAAGTTCAACCCAGATATCTCCTCCCTATGTTTTAGATGTGGCTCAGATGAAGGAACATTCCTCCATTCCACTTGGCAGTGTTCAAAACTACACGGTTTCTGGCAGGGGGTATGCGATGCCATATCCTCAATTCAAGGGGTTGCATTCCCTTTAGACCCGGAGGTCTGTCTACTGGGTAACTTTACTAACACCAATCTTAGGCAAAGCCATACTATAAAGCTAACAGAAATATTGCTAGCGATTGCCAAGAAATGTATTGCCTTGAAATGGAAATTGGATTCCTCCCTGCCAGTTGCAATGTGGCTATCGGAAGTTAATAGTTGAATCCCTTTGGAGAAAATCACTTACTGCTTGAGGAATAAGTTAAAATAAGACATTTTACAGAATTTGGCAACCTTTTATTGACTATATGGAGAATCTCCCCACATCTCATTGATTGAATCTATATATAATCCTCACATAATGTTTCACACTTAATGTATAATATGTAGCCTACGGCAGGTGATCCAATGTCTCGTTATTATTATTTTTCTTATTGTATGTTTGTATATATAATTATATATATATATATATATATTTTGTTTTGTTACCCTCGTCTGTTACTGTCACTTTGTCCTATCGTTGTCTAATATCTTTTCACTTTTGTTCTGAATGTTCTTAATTGGAAAATGCAAAAATAAAATATTCAGAAAAATAATAATAATAATAATAATAATCATGTGAAACACTATTATTAAACACAGTGAATCCATGAAACTTATTTTGCGACCTGTTAAGCACATTTCTATTCCTGAACTTATTTAGGCCTGCCATAGCAAAGAGGTTGAATACTTATTGACTCAAGACATTCCAGCTTTTCATTTTTTATTCATTTGTAAAATTGTCTTAACATAATTCCAATTTGACATTATGCGGTATTGTGTGTAGGCCAGTGACAAATCTAAATGTAATCCATTTTAAACTTAGGCTGTAACACAACAACATGTGGAAAAAAGAAAAGGGGTGTGAATACATTCTGAAGGCTCTGTAAGTACAGTAGTATGTCACTTCCCAGATGGGCACTAGGCCATTTCCTTTACACAGTGTGCATTGATGGAAAAGGACCCATAAGTAAGCATTTCACTCTTAGCCTACACTTGTTATTTACAAAGCGAGTGACAAATACAAATTGATTTGTGGTATAACTGGAGTCTCAAACGAATTACAACAGAGGAAATGGTCATGTGACAAAGTTGCTCCATCACTTCTAGGTTATAGAAAGGTTCTGTGTAGTGATAGCAGTCATGAGACCTGTCCCTGGAAACCAAGGCATCCAAATAAACATTCCACCATTCCACATCGGAGAGGTATTCTGTCTTCTGCCATAACCCCGCTCCCAAAGGATTGTTGAATGAGTTTGACCTTTTAGCTGGAGTCTGTGAACCAACCTGGAGTCTCCTTACAAGGACAAAGACAGCAGGAGACTATTAGCCCGACTGTGTCATTCCTTAGACATCTGTTTGTATGAGACCAGATGCCTGTTATCTAGTCAGGCTGCTGTAACACAACTAGAGTACACTCTGGATTCATATTCATGTCCAATATAGGTTACATAAACAATGTATACATACATTATTTGATTTGAGTAAACAATCAATGCAATTACTTAAATAAAAAATGGCTAATGCAGGAAAATGGTTCTAAACAAGGATAAAATAATGCAGTTCTGGGCAGACCTAGCCAGAGATTCTCGTATGATTTTCCCCTGCTGAACAATTTAATTATAAGGCAAGGCCTGCCAACGTACACTCCCTCTCAGTATGGTATGCCTAAGGAGTTTCATTTGCACGCGAGCCATTTTAATCCTTTATTTATCACTCTGCCCCAGGACACAGAGATTATCACTATTACCTGCAGATGTAGGATCTTAATTTGAGCCAGTTTGCTACAGCAGGAAAATAATCCTGCAGAAACAGTAAATGTGAGTTCTTATGAGGATTATAAAAAAAAGTCCAGTAATTATAAGGTTTGATAAATGTATCATTAGGGCAAATAATTAGGAATGATTAATTAGGGGAAATTCTCAGCAACAAAAGATTGATCACATTAAGATCCTACATCTGTAGGAAGCATGGTTCCTCCATCTGATGATCAATTCTTTGTTTTTTTTGTGTTTTTTGTTGTTGTTAGAATTACATTTTTAGGGTGCAAATAAGCTTTTTAAAATTTTCAGGTATTAGAATGTGAAATGGTCTGCTCTATTATGGCTGCTCTGCATTGATGAACGGAAAATGCCCAAAGGATAGGGCGATTTCTGCTTGTGTCAACCCATTCATTCCCAGAGTAAGGCCAGATCCATGTAACTAGTCAACCTTTTCCCTGTAAAGCTCTGGCCAACCTTTCACTCTGAGAAATAATTCACTGTAAAAAAGCCAATTTAACCAATTGCTTAATGAACGTTAATCTGTGAGTTGAGTGGACTTCAAAAGGACAAGAATTGAAGCTAATGTGTCCTTTGGAGTCTAAGGCACAGTTCAGTCAATGAATTTATGGGAAGTTGAACTGAATAGGAATTGAAAACAGGCTGGCATGGTTAAGAGCTTTTATTGACATATCAATCGGTTTCATACAACCGATTTCAACACTGCAGAAGACTTCCTCATTGGTTTTTGGGTCGAATTCAGGCATAGCAGCGACCTCTCACAGAAGTCATCCACCTGCAAATTCGAGACCATGATTGAGCTTCTGTTGTGGGTGTGGTAGCTACGCAACCTTCATTTGCATGCAATTAACATACAGTGTATATTGATATTCATTACCATTTCTCCCGAAAGTGGAAGAACTGCTCTCTGGCAAGCTACATGAAAGGATGGCGTGCTTCACCCGCACTGCACCGAAAGAGTGGCAGAGGCTGCCGAACTATCATCTAAAGTCAGATGAGGTGCACTTAACAGTTTCAAACGGCACTCTATCCCCACTCTTCCAAAGAGAAAGTGACATTTTTGTTTTGAAGTATCTGTCCTACATATTAGAGAAATTAGAAAGCTCAGGAATGTATAATTTTTTAAAACCACATAATGACATAGAAATACCCTATTCACTTCCATAACTTTTTCAGCCCGGTACTGGGTTACCTTCAGATTTAGTCTTGTGAGGCTTGTGGGCAGCCAACATGCACATGTTCGTGAGAGTCTCAGCTTTCGATGGTGGGGTCATATTAGCCCCAACCATTCGGGCGCTACAGACAGAGGTTGGCACATCGGCGGTACCAACTTCAGAAGAGTCCCGTGACGCATGTACATGTTCGTGAGAGTTTCAGCTTTCCAAAGTGGGGTCCAGTGGCAGCTCGTCCATTAGGGCATTAGGGGTGGTGACCCACTTGTGATTGGTCCAAAAAGTATTTTGGAAACAAATTACACACTGAGTATACAAAACATTAGGAACACCTGCTCTTTCCAAGACATTGACTGACCAGGTAAATCCAGGTGAAAGCTTGATTCCTTACAGATGTAACTTGTTAAGTTCACTTGAATCGGTGTAGGGTAGGAGACAGGTTAAAGAGGGATTTTTAAGCCTTGAGACATGGATTGTGTATGTGTGCCATTCAGAGAGTGAATAGACAAAGCAAAACAATTAAGTATCTTATCTCAATTAAGTATCCCCCGATCAATGGCGATCAGTCATTCAGGGGGGGCACCTGTTTTGAGCACCAGCCTTGCAGGTGTATAAACCTAGCTCAGTGCGTTCTGTGGTGGTGAGGCTAGCCAGCAGAAAATATAGAGCATTGAGCCTGATTGGCTCAGTTTTCTGACATGATTGGCTCAGTTTTCATCCCCAATTCTAAGGTTAGAGCTCGAGAAAAAATTGCCCCTTGGGTTCTGCCATAGAGTTATATTAGAAGTGCCCATCCCAGAAGGCTCAAGGTCATTGGCCACAGATAGAATTATAGATAAAACGTATTGGTGCTCATCGGCAATTGTACATAAAGATTACACAACAAGTTGGAAATCGCAAATTCAACAATGAGTCGTTTGGAAGGAAGCAGTGGCCGACTGCAAGCGTTGCAAAGCAACCACTAACGCTATTTCAATGGAGTGGCTGTGTTTTTTTTCTTCGAGTTCCCACCATAAATCCAGAGAATGCCAGACTTTGATGACAAAGTTTGATGACAAAATTAGCCTACAAAGGACCGCTGTGTCACCTTCACAAGGTAAGTCCAAAAATGTCTAGTAAGCTGCTGCATAAATGATGTAATATGCAAGGGAGAAATGTAAACTGTAGCTTAGAAATGAATACTAACTGTATGTTGTGTAGTAAGCTGTTAGTAGCCCATGTGCCTCAGCCTAATAATTGGGTCTATTTTCAGTAACGCGGTATTGTAAACATATAACGTTAGTAGTTGTGGTGCTTGGCTTGCACGTGCAAATTCAACACACACAACATTCTATAATATAATTGTGTTATTTGACGTGTCACATTAACAGCTTACTTAACGCGTCAAATAGTGTTATAGGACGTATCTTTTTTGACGTGCAAAGACCTAAATGGCGTTCAATGTGCCTCACCCAAATCATTTGCTCTATTTTCACCTCTTAATTTCGCCTACTGTTCTAACTTGGTGGTGTACAAATAGCCTATGACCTGTTTTAGAGAAATGTAATCATCAAATATTGTAAGAGCTTTCATTGTCTGTTTTATATGCCCCATTTGTTTATCCTACGGTTCTGACGTGTACACTGTAAGAATGGCCCATGTTCTGAACTCTGTCGCTGGACATTTTAAAACTACTGAACAAATAGTTATATTGACTGCGTCCGTCCTAGCTCACTCATTAATGTCTTAATCAAAATTACGTATTTCCTCTTATCCGCTTGTTGTCCCCTTATGCCATAGTTTGTACATCTCAATTGTCAATAGAAACCGTATTTGTTTAAGCAAGTCAGCCATATCAGGTTTGTTTTTTAAAAGGCAGTAAATGAGGCTGAATGAACTGTTTCGCTGCCAGACAAGGCTCCACTGAAAGCCAGGTTTAACAGTGGTAAGGTGTTGGGACTCTGTTGTTGGGCCGGCTTTATGTAGGCCCTAACAGTTTGTGGGCACCATTTGTCACCGTTATAGTTTAATTGATGTATTGTTTAGTGTTGTATTGTGTAGTGGATTTGCTGGCACGCATCCCACTTTCTTCCCCCCCCCACCAAGATTGACTTGCTAACATCGCCACTGCCCCCAATTGACTTGATTTAGTTACACATTTAAAATATGGACAGTCCAGGGATATATTACCTTGATAAGAAATGACTGTTACCAGACAACTTTTGGATAACATAAATAGGAAACTAATAAAATAATAACTGTAGACTACACCAACATTAGTTTCCATTCAAACAAAGTGTCGGGTAAATTGCCACAGCAGGTTTGTTGTGGTAAAAATTAAATACTTTATTCTATTGTACTGAATGCTTGTCAAATAGAGAAATCATCCTCAGTCTGTTCAAAATGGAGTAAGATGTTCTGATTACAATATCAACCAGAGGGTGAACATATCTTGAAAGACCTTGGTTGAAAGCAGGACTAAAGGTAACACCGACATAATCTTTTAGGGAGTGGCAATGAGGTGACCAACAGTGGTTGCATTTGAGATCAGATGAATTTAGCATGTATTGATGGTTTAACGGGACATCAGCTGGTGATAATCTAGTGCCATTGATGGTTACAATTGATCCCTTTTGTTATTTGATTATTTTCCAATAGGCTACATTCTGTAGGCTACCCGTTAGCCTATCCATTGTCACATAATGAAAGGTGTGAAATCTGATGATAGGATACTGTGTTTCCCTGGCTGAGTTGATGAGCGGATTTGAGCCATCAGTTGATTGGTAGATGTAGGCCTACTGTAGAATGATAAACTTTCCTCCAGTGTGGATGCTTGTCCATGTTTCATATTTAGGCTATGTATAATTTGTTAATATAGTTCGGGTCTTTTGTGTGGATTGAAAGCCTATATTGTTTGGCTTTAATATTTGATTTTGTGAAGCTGTCAATATGTTTATGCATTTGAGCCTATCCAAATGTTTTCTTTGTGTAAATAAATATCAGACTATTCGTTTTACTTAAATAAATGCAATTGACTTGTAGGCTCAGGCTGGTCCCTATGTTGCCCAGCACTTGGCGCAAACTCATGAGGCTTGGAGCCGGAGTGCGTTGCTTAGACCACTGTGCTATTGCAATTCACAGTGCTCTAGCAAGCTCCAAGAATATGATCTAATACATCTGCCCCCTACAAATATATACATTTATTATAATCCACAGAAGATTTCACGAGAGAAGGGCTATAGCCGGCACATAGTCTATATAATGTAAGGTACAATGTAGGTATGGTGAGCATCGTATACAAACACCGCTTCCATCTGCCCTGTGGCGGCGATTCTAAATATTCATTCAGATATTCAAATACTACTTCTGCAGAATTATATTCCTTCCGAGACGAAAGGGCTCAAATGAGATCCGACATCTGTACTTAGACACTCACTTGGTAAAGGCTACAGGACAATGCTCGCTTTGAGGAAAATATAGAGCTGCCGACGTGGGCCGCCGACGCTCACGAGGACTGTGAGCTTTCGTTCTCCGTGGCCGATGTGAATAAGACATTAAGCGAGTTAACCCTTCCAAGGCTACCGGCCCAGATGGCATTCCTAGCCACGTCCTAAGAGCATGTACAGACCAGCTGGCATATTCAATCTCTCCCTATCCAAGTCTGTTGTCCCCACTTGCTTCAAGATGTCAACCATTGTTCCTGTAACTGAACTAAATGACTATCGCTCCGTAGCACTCCTTTCCGTCATCATAAAGGGCTTTAAGGGGATAGTTAAGGATGATCTCACCTCCACCTTATCTGACACCCTAGACCCACTACAATTTGCATACCTCCCCAACAGATCCATGGAAGATGCAATCGCAATTGCACTGCACACTGACCTTTCCCATCTGGACAAGAGGAATACCTATGTAAGAATAATGTTCATCAACTACAGCTCAGCCTTTAACACCATAGTGCCCTCCAAGCTCCCCAATAAGCTTAGGGCCCTGGGTCTGAACCTGGCCCTGTGCAACTGGATCCTGGACTTCCTGATAGGATGACCCCGGGTGATGAAGGTAGGCAACAACACCTCCGCTACACTGACCCTCAACATGGGGGCCCCACAAGCGTGCATGCTCAGCCCCCTCCTGTACTCCCTGTTCACCCATGGCTGCGTGGCCACGCACGTCTCCAACTGAATCAGCAAGTTGCAGACAATACAACAGCGGTAGATCTGATTACCAACAACAAAGAGACAGCCTACAGGGAGGATGTGAGGGCTCTGGTGGAGTGGTGCCAGGGAAATAACCTCAACATCAACTAAAACAAAGGAGCTGATCGTGGACTTCAGGAGGCAGCCCCCATCCACATCGACAGGGCAACAGCGGAGAGGGTGAAAAGCATCAACGTCTTCGGCGTGCACATCACTGACATCCTGAAATGGTCCACACACAGACAGTGAGGTTGAAGAAATGCGTTTTGGACCCTAAGACAGAAACTTCTACAGATGCGGCATTGAGAGCATCCTGTCGGGCTGTATCACAGCATGATACGACAACTGCACTGACCGTAAGAGCAAGGCCCTCCAGAGGGTGGGGCGGTCAGCCCAACGCATCACCTGGGGCACACTGCCTGCCCTCCAGGACATCTACAGCACCCGGTGTCACAGGAAGGCCAAGAAAATCATCAAGGACCTCAGCCACCCAAGCCATGGCCTGTTCACCCTGTTACAGTCTAGTAGGTGGAGACAGTACATGTGCATCAAAGCAGGGACAGAGAGAATGAAAAGCAGCTTCTATCTTCAGACTGTTAAATAGTAACCAATAGCCGGCCTCTGCCGAGTACCCTGCCCTGAACATTTGTCTCGGTTACTAGCCGGCTACCACCCGGTACTCAACCCTGCACCATAGTCATTGTACATAGTCATTGTACATAGTCATTGAACACTATTCACTTTGATAATGTTAACATGCTGTTTCCCCCACTTCATATGTATATACTGTATTCTAATCAAGGATCATATATAACTACTGCTGTACACACCTTTTTTTTCATACACTTTCATAATGTCTATACACATCATGATATACATATATACATTGCACATTCTTATGTTTCTACATTTCTTACTTCTTGTTTTTGAGATTTGCTTCTATTGTTAGGTATTACTGCACTGTTGGACTAGGAACATAACCATGTTGCTACACTCACAATAAAATCTGCAAACATCTGTGTGTAACCAACAAGATTTGATTTGACTGAAAGCCATTGACAACAATGATGTCTCTGTCACTAACAAGTACAGTCATGGGTGCCAACTACAATTTACCCGAAAGGCAAGGCACACTGGGAAATATGCAAATAAGGTAGAATAAATTCTTAAGTGAAGTTGTAAGTTCACTCAAACAAAAATTCAAAGTTCAATGAACATACAATTAAACTTGAGAATGTACTGTTCAGCTTTATGGCCAAATGTTGAGCAAATTCACAATCCTACTTGCCTTACAATTTTACATTGAATCAACATGTTTTTTTTCCTTACAGCGCTTTTCCATATCGACAAGGACTCTCTATTCTCATTTACATAAAGTTCTGAATTACAGTACATTCCAAGTGACTCTATCATAAATGTCATGTCAAACACAGTAGTTTTTTGTTGGCTGCCCTTAACCCAGGGTTCTCAACGGACATTTGGTTGGGGGACAATGCCTTCTAGAGAATCAATTCAAATATTTTAAAAACGAAATTATGTTACTATATAGATGATAATATTGTAAACAGTTGATAAGAAAGGACTGCGCATTATTTCATTATTTAAATGATTGACCACTGGAAGATCACCATAATTGTCATCAATAACGCCTAATGTATATGAGAAGCGGTGATCGAAAACTCAGAAGTGTTAGTGTTACGGGATTGAAGGATCAATATGTCTGCTCCATGCAGGAGGAAACGGCCCTTTCATCACCCTCCCTCACAGACAAGACCAGGATGAACCCAGTGACAACACAGATAAATCACACCAGGCACTGAGGCTAGAACACACACCTACTGTACATGATTCATCCTATGGAGCGCCATCCATGACACTATATATCTCCAGGTCCATGACAGCATCCCACATCCTCTCCATGCAATTATATCTATTGCATGGAAGGGGCTTCAGCCCCACCTTCTGTCTTCACAGGGAGGGCAGAAGGTGGGGTGTGGAGGGATCTGACACAGGGGTTAAGATGGAAAATACTGAAAAAAAGGTGTTGGTTGTTTGAGTCAGAGGCTGTCTGTTGGGAGATGGAGGTACATTTCAGTTTTTTACATTTTAGTAATTTAGTAGACGCTCTTATCCAGAGTGATAGCTATCAGCAAAGTAGAGGATAATTTAAGAACTCTTTGAAGAGGTAGGGTTTCAGGTGCTTTCGGAAGATAGGCAGGGACTCTTAGCTGTGTGGGAAGCTGGTTCCACCATGGAGGTGCCAGGACAGAGAAGAGCTTGAACTGGGCTGAGCAGGAGCTGCCCTCCCTTAGGGGTGGGAGGGCTAAGAGACCAGAGGTGGCAGAACGGAGTGCTCGGGTTGGGGTGTAGGGTTTGAGCATAGCCTGAAGGTAGAGAGGGGCAGCTTTTCTTGCTGTTCCATAGGCAAGCACCATGTTGTTACAGTGGATACGAGCTTCGACTGGAAGCCAGTGGAGTGTGTGGAGGAGCGGGTGACATGGGAGAATTTGGGAAGGTTGAAAATTAGGCGGGCTTCAGCGTTCTGGATAAATTGCAGTAGTCCAGATGGCAGCGGACAAGTGCCTGGACTAGGACCTGCGCCGCTTCCTGTGTGAGTTAGGGTTATACTCTACAGAAGTTGTAGAGCATGAACCTGCAGGAGTGGGTCACTGCTTTGATGTTTGCAGAGAACGACAGGGTGTTGTACAGGGTCACGCCAAGGTTCTTTACACTCTGGGAGGGCGACACTGTGTCAACCGTGATGGAGAAGTCTTCAAGCAAGCAGGCCTCGGTTGAGTGACCCGTCTTGAAGTCTGACTGGTTAGTGTCAAGAAGATCGTTCTGAGAGAGATAATGAGAGAGTTGATCAAAGATGGCACACTCAAGTGTTTTAGAAAGAAAATAAATAAGTGATACAGGTCTATAGTTTTTGAAGTCAGATGAGTTGATTGTTGGTTCCTTGAGGAGGGCAGCGACTCAGGCCATTTTTAAGTCGGAGAGGATGCAGCCAGTGGTCAAGGATGAGTTGATGAGGAACAGGAGAAGGTCTCCAGAGATGGTTTGGGGAAGAAAGGAGGGAGAAAGTCGAGCGGGCAGGTTGTAGTGCGGATGGACCTCACTCGTCACAGGATTTCATCTGGAGAGGGATCATTGATTGTATGTTATCAGGCTGGCTCTGTGATCTATGATGTCCACATTATGGGACATGTGTGGGGTACTAATGAAAAAACGAGTCCTATATCAACATAACCTGAAAGGCCACTCAGCAAGGAAGAAGCCACTGCTCCAAAACCGTCATAAAAAAAGCCAGACTACGGTTTGCAACTGCACATGGGCACAAATATCGTACTTTTTGGAGAAATGTCCTCTGGTCTGATGAAACAAAAATGTAACTGTTTGGCAATCCCAAGACATCAGTCAGGAAGTTAAAGCTTGGTCGCAAATTGGTCTTCCGAGTGGACAAATATGCCAAGCATACTTCCAAAGTTGTGGCACAATGGCTTAAGGACAACAATGTCAAGGTATTGGAGTGGCCATCACAAAGCCCTGACCTCAATCTTATAGAAAATGTGTGGGCAGAACTGAAAAAGCGTGTGCGAGCGAGGAGGCCTACAAACCTGACTCAGTTGCACCAGCTCTGTCAGGAGGAATGGGCCAAAATTCACCCAACTTATTGTGGGAAGCTTGTGGAACCCAAAACGTTTGACCCAAGTTAAACTATTTAAAGGCAATGCTATCAAATACTCATTGAGTGTATGTAAACTTCTGACCCACTGGGAATGTGATGAAAGAAATAAAGGTTGAAATAAATCATTCTCTCTTCTGTTATTCTGACTAGAGGTCGACCGATTATGATTTTTTCACCCATTATTGGAGGACCAAAAAAAGGCCGATACCGATTATTCGTCCGATTTGGAATTTTTTACATTTTTTTCAATTTGTGTATTTGTAATAATGACAATTACAACAATACTGAATGAACACTTATTTTAACTTAATATAATACATCAATAAAATCAATTTAGCCTCAAATAATGAAACATGTTCAATTTGGTTTAAATAATACAAAAAGAAAGTGTTGGAGAAGAAAGTAAAAGTGCAATATGTGCCATGTAAAAAAGCTAACGTTTAAGTTCCTTGCTCAGAACATGAGACCATATGAAAGCTGGTGGTTCCTTTTAACATGAGTTTTAGGTTGTAGTTATTATTTCTCTCTATACCATTTGTATTTCATATACCATTGACTATTGGATATTCTTATAGGCACTTTAGTATTCCCAGTGTAACAGTATAGCTTCCGTCCCTTTCGCCCCTACCTGGGCTCGAACCAGCAACACATCGACAACAGCCACCCTCGAAGAATCATTTCCCATCGCTCCACAAAAGCCGCAGCCCTTGCAGAGCAAGGGGAATAACTACTTCAGGGTCTCAGAGCGAGTGACGTCACCGATTGAAACACTATTAGCGCGCACCCCGCTAACTAGCTAGCCATTTCACATCGGTTACACCAGCCTAATCTCGGGTGTTGATAGGCTTGAAGTCATAAACAGCTCAATGCTTGAAGCACAGCGAAAAGCTGCTGGCAAATGCACGAAAGTGCTGTTTGAATGAATGATTACGAGCCTGCTGCTGCCTACCACCGCTCAGTCAGAATGCAATATCAAATCATAGACTTAATTCTAACATAATAACACACAGAAATATGAACCTTGGGTCACTAATATGGTCAAATCCGGAAATTATCATTTCGAAAACAAAACTTGTATTCTTTCAGTGAAATACGGAACCGTTACGTATTTTACTTAACGGGTGACATCCATAAGTCTAAATATTCCTGTTACATTGCACAACCTTCAATGTTATGTCATAATTACATAAAATTCTGGCAAATTAGTTCGCAACAAGCCAGGCGGCCCAAACTGTTGCATATACCCTGACTCTGCGTGCAATGAACACAAGAGAAGTGACACAATTTGCCTAGTTAATATTGCCTACTAACATGAATTTCTTTGAACTAAACATGCAGGTTTAAAATACTTCTGTGTATTGATTTGAAGAAAGGCATTGATGTTTATGGTTAGGTACATTCGTGCAACGATTGTGCTTTTTTCACAAATGTGCTTTTGTTAAATCATCCCCTGTTTGGTGAAGTTGGCTGTCTTTGTTAGGAACAAATAGTCTTCACACAGTTCACAACGAGCCAGGCGGCCCAAACTGCTGCATATACCCTGAGTCTGTTGCACATAACGCAAGAGAAGTGACACAATTTTCCTAGTTAAAATAAATTCATGTTAGCAGGCAATATTAACTAAATATGGAGGTTTAAAAATATATACTTGTGTATTGACTTTAAGAAAGGCATTGATGTTTATGGTTAGGTACACATTGCTGCAACGACAGTGCTTTTTTTGCAAATGCGCTTGTTAAATCATCCATTTGGCGAAGTAGGCTATGATTCAATGATAAATTAACAGGCCCCGCATCGATTATACGCAACACAGGACAAGCTGGATAAACTAGTAATATCATCAACCATGTGTAGTTAACTAGTGATTATGTTAAGATTGATTGTTTTTTATAAGATACGTTTAATGCTAGCTAGCAACTTACCTTGGCCCCTTGCTGCACTCACATAACAGGTAGTCAGCCTGTCACGCAGTCTCCTCGTGGAGTGCAATGTAATCGGCCATGAACGGTGTCCAAAAATGCAGATTACCAATGCCGATTACCAGTTTCAACTGTTCTGCCTTATTATTATTCGACCATGCTGGTCATTTATGAACATTTGAACATCTTGGCCATGTTCTGTTATAATCTCCACCCGGCACAGCCAGAAGAGGACTGGCCACCCCACATATGCTCTCTCTAATTCTCTCTTTCTCTCTCTCGGAGGACCTGAGCCCTAGGACCATGCCCCAGGACTACCTGACATGATGACTCCTTGCTGTCCCCAGTCCACCTGGCCGTGCTGCTGCTCCAGTTTCAACTGTTCTGCCTTATTATTAGTCAACCATGCTGGTCATTTATGAACATTTGAACATCTTGGCCATGTTCTGTTATAATCTCCACCCGGCACAGCCAGAAGAGGACTGGCCACCCCACATAGCCTGGTTCCTCTCTAGGTTTCTTCCTAGGTTTTGGCCTTTCTAGGGAGTTTTTCCTAGCCACCGTGCTTCTACACCTGCATTGCTTGCTGTTTGGGGTTTTAGGCTGGGTTTCTGTACAGCACTTTGAGATATCAGCTGATGTACGAAGGGCTATATAAATAAATTTGATTTGATTTGATATGCAAACCTGAAATCGGCGCTAATTAAATCGGCCATTCCGATTAATCGGTCGACCTCTAATTCTGACATTTCACATTCTTAAAATAAAGTAGTGATCCTAACTGACCTAAGACAGGGAATTCTTACTAGGATTAAATGTCAGGAATTGTGAAAAACTGAGTTCAAATATATTTGGCTAAGGTGTATGTAAACTTCCAACTTCAACTACATATATGTTTTGCGTGTGTGTGTTTGTGGGAGGGGGTGGGGTCACTTTGAGCACCTGCCCCTCCAAAGGCCTGTGCACGGCCCTGCTAATGAGCAGTGGGGGTGTGGGTGGAGCAGCAGGCATACGTGGAGTCTCCCCCTAGAGGCTGTAGGCCGGGCGGAGGGTGGGGGTCTGCATTTGCTGAATAAATAACACCTCAAGGTCAGATCTAATTTGATTTGCCTTGACCTCATTCCCTGCTCCCTGACTGACTCCATCTCCCTCCTCCCCTCCCACCCCCTTCCTCTCCCATCACCCGTCCCGGTGTAGCTATCTCGTGTCCATAGATAACATACCACTGCCTGCATACATCTAATACATACAAAGCTACTTTACATTCACACCTTACTCCAGCATGTAGTGTACACTGTAGTCAACATATAGACAGCTGATGGAGTCATCACTCAATAAATGCAGTTGACCTGTTCCACAATTTTGTCTTTAAATAGCACTCCTCTGTCCTCTCCCAGACAGGCCACAGTCACAGCCTAAACTGTTTTATACAACCTGACATCTCCAATTAATAAACTACTCCCTAATAATAGAGAGTATCACCTCAGACATGCAAAACAACACAATAATACAAAATGTTGTAATAAAATATATATTTTTAAACAATCACATTAATTCTGATTGGGATGTGCTGCAGTGGAATGGAATTTAATGAATTAATATTCCAATAAAATAAAATACATTTGTGTTTGTCACATGCGCCGAATACAACAGTTGTAGACCTTACAGTGAAATGCTTACTTACAAGCTGTAAGGGTTTTCCTCCTCTTCGTCTGAAGAGGAGGTGTAGCAAGGATCGGACCAAGATGCGGCGTGGTAAGTGTCCATGGTTGTTTATTTAAAAACATGAACTGAACACTCAATGAATACAAAACAATAAACGTGAACAAAACCGAAACAGTACCGTGTGGCGAACAAACACAGACACGGAAACAATCACCCACAAACACACAGTGAAACCCAGGCTACCTAAGTATGATTCTCAATCAGAGACAACTAATGACACCTGCCTCTGATTGAGAACCATACTAGGCCGAAACATTGAAATTCCCAAAACCTAGAAAAACAAACATAGACAACCCACCCAACTCACGCCCTGACCATACTAAATAAATACAAAACAAAGGAAATTAAGGTCAGAACGTGACAGTACCCCCCCCAAAGGTGCGGACTCCGGCCGCAAAACCTTGACCTATAGGGGAGGGTCTGGGTGGGCGTCTGTCCGCGGTGGCGGTTCTGGCGCGGGACGCGGACCCCACTTCAACATTGTCTTAGTCCGCCTTATTGTCCGCCTCCGTGGCTTTCTCACCATGGCCACCCCTCTCAATGACCCCACTGGACAGAGGGGCAGCTCGGGACAGAGGGGCAGGAGCTCTGGACAGAGGGGCAGGAGCTCGGGACAGAGGGGCAGGAGCTCGGGACAGAGGGGCAGGAGCTCGGGACAGAGGGGCAGGAGCTCGGGACAGAGGGGCAGGGGCTCGGGACAGAGGGGCAGGGGCTCTGGCGCCTCTGGGCTGAGGGGCTCTGGCGCCTCTGGGCTGAGGGGCTCTGGCGCCTCTGGGCTGAGGGGCTCCGGCGCCTCTGGGCTGAGGGGCTCCGGCGCCTCTGGGCTGAGGGGCTCCGGCAGCGGCGCCAGACAGGCGGGAGGCTCCGGCAGCGGCGCCGGACAGGCGGGACGCTCCGGCAGCGGCGCCGGACAGGCGGGAGGCTCCGGCAGCGGCGCCGGACAGGCGGGACGCTCCGGCAGCGGCGCCGGACAGGCGGGAGGCTCCGGCAGCGGCGCCGGACGGACAGGCGGGAGGCTCCGGCAGCGGCGCCGGACAGGCGGGAGGCTCCGGCAGCGGCGCCGGACAGGCGGGCGCCCGGAGCGGCGCCGGGACGCTCCGGCAGCGGCGCCGGACAGGCGGGAGAGCTCCGGCAGCGGCGCCGGACAGGCGGGAGGCTCCGGCAGCGGCGCCGGACAGGCGGGACAGCGCGGGGAGGACGCCCGGCAGCGGCGCCGGACAGGCGGGAGGCTCCGGCAGCGGCGCCGGACAGGCGGGACCACCTGCAGGGAGGAGACAGAGAGACAGCCTGGTGCGTGGGGCTGCCACAGGAACCACCAGGCTGGGGAGACCTTCAGGAGGCTTGGTGTTAGGAGGAGCCTGAAGGACTGGGCTGTGGGGGAGCACTGGAGCTCTGGTGCGCAACCTTGGCACCACTTCCCCAGGCTGGACAACTACTCTAGCCCGGACCCTCCAGAGTGCAGGCACAGGTTGAACCGGGCTGTGGGTAAGCACGGGAGATCTAGTGCTTACTACACGCACCTCTCTCCCTTTGGCTCCACTCCCACATTTGCCCGGCACGAGCGGAGCGCAGGCAGAGGACGCACTGCACCCTCCCAGCGCCCGGAGACACAGCACGCAGAGCCGGCGCAGGATAACCTGGACCAAAACTGCGTGCACCGGCGACCAGACCCGCTGAGCAGGCACCATACGCCCTGGCTCAATGCCCACACTCGCATGGCACTCTCGGGGCTGCCCTATAGCGCACCGGGCTATGGGCACGCACTGGCGACACCGTGCGCTTAACCGCATAACACGGTGCCTGACCAGTAATGCGCTGCTTATCATAAGCACGAGGAGTGAGCTCAGGTCTGCTACCTGGCTTAGTACCACACTCGTGTGCCCCCCAAAAAATAATTTGGGGCTGCCTCTCGTACCTGTCGCACTGCCGTGCTGGCTTCGCCAACCTCATTCTCCTGTAGCCTTCCTTGCACTGCTCCATCGAATCCCAGGCGGGCTCCGGCACTCTCCCTGGGTCGACCGCCCACCTGTCTATCTCCTCCCAAGTCGTGTAGTCCAGACTCTGCTCTGATGCTGGCCGCTGTTGTTGCTGCTGCTGCTGCTGTCGTCGCTGCGGTTTTTTACCACGCCGCTCAGCTTTCGCTGCCTCCAGCTCTGCTTTAGGACGGCGATTTTCCCCAGCCTGTGCCCAGGGTCCCTCTCTGTTCAGTATCTGCTCCCATGTCCAGGAGTCCTGTGATGCTGGCCGCTGTTGCTGCTGCTGCTGCTGTCGTCGCTGCGGTTTTACCACGCCGCTCGGTCCTTGGTGGGTGGGTGATTCTGTAGGGTTTTCCTCCTCTTCGTCTGAAGAGGAGGTGTAGCAAGGATCGGACCAAGATGCGGCGTGGTAAGTGTCCATGGTTGTTTATTTAAAAACATGAACTGAACACTCAATGAATACAAAACAATAAACGTGAACAAAACCGAAACAGTACCGTGTGGCGAACAAACACAGACACGGAAACAATCACCCACAAACACACAGTGAAACCCAGGCTACCTAAGTATGATTCTCAATCAGAGACAACTAATGACACCTGCCTCTGATTGAGAACCATACTAGGCCGAAACATTGAAATTCCCAAAACCTAGAAAAACAAACATAGACAACCCACCCAACTCACGCCCTGACCATACTAAATAAATACAAAACAAAGGAAATTAAGGTCAGAACGTGACACAAGCCCTTAATCAGCAATGCAGTTTTAAGAAAAAGATAAAAACAACAAATTAAAGAGTAGCAGTAAAAAAAACTATAGCGGGGCTATATACAGGGGGTACCGGTAGAGTCAATGTGTGGGAGCACCGCTGTCGAGGTAATTGAGGTAATATGTACATGTAGGTAGAGTTATTAAAGTGACTATGCATAGATAATAAGAGAGTAGCAGCAGTGCATAAGGGGGAGGGGCAATGCAAATAGTCTGGGTAGCCATTTGATTAGATGTTCAGGAGTCTTATGGCTTGGGGGGTAGAAGCTGTTTAGAAGCCTCCTGGATCTAGACTTGGCGCTCCGGTACCGCTTGCCGTGCGGTAGCAGAGAGAACAGTCTATGACAAGGGTGGCTGGAATCTTTGACAATTTTTAGGGCCTTCCTCTGACAACGCCTGGTAAAGAGGTCCTGGATGGCAGAAAGCTTGGCTCCAGTGATGTACTGGGCTGTACGCACTATCCTCTGTAGTGCCTTGTGGTCGGAGGCCAAGCAGTTGCCATACCTGGCTGTGATGCAACCAGTCAGGATTCTCTCAATGGTGCAGCTGGAGAACCTTTTGAGGATCTGAGGACCCATGCCAAATCTTTTCAGTCTCCTGAGGGGGAATAGGTTTTGCTGTGCCCTCTTCATGACTGTCTTGGTGAGCTTGGACCATGTTAGTTTGTTGGTGATGTAGACGCAAAGGAACTTGAAGCTGTCAACCTGCTCCACTACAGCCCCATTGATGAGAATGGGGGTGTGCTCGGTCTTCCTTTTCCCGTAGTCCACAATCATCTCCTTAGTCTTGATCACGTTAAGGGAGAGGTGGTTGTCCTTGCACCACATGGTCAGGTCTCTGACCTCCCTATAGGCTGTCTCATTGTTGTCATGATCAGGCCTACCACTGTGTTGTTACCTACCACTGTGTCATCGGCAAATTTAATGATGGTGTTGGAGTCGTGCCTGGCCGTGCAGGCTTAAGTGAACTGTGAGTACAGGAGGGGATTGAGCACGCACCCCTGAGGGGCCCCCATGTTGAGGATCAGCGTGGTGGATGCGTTGTTCCCTACCCTAACCACCTGGGGGCGGCCTGTCAGGAAGTCCAGGATCCAGTTGCAGAGGGAGGTGTTTAGTCCCAGGGTCCTTAGCTTAGTGATGAGCCTTGAGGGTACTATGGTGTTGAACGCTGAGCTGTAGTCAATGAACAGCATTCTCACATAGGTGTTCCTTTTGTCCATGTGGGAAAGGGTAGTGTGGAGTGCAGTAGAGATTTCATATCTGTGGATCTGTTGGGGTGGTATGCAAATTGGAGTGGGTCTAGGGTTTCTGGGATAATGGCGTTGATGTGAGCCATGACCAGCCTTTCAAAGCATTTCATGGCTACAGACGTGAGTGCGACAGGTCAGTAGTTATTTAGGCAGGTTACCTTAGTGTTCTTGGGCACAGGGACTATAGTGGTCTTGTTAAAACATTTTGGTATTACAGACCCAGAAAGGGAGAAGTTGAAAATGTCAGTGAAGACACTTGACAGTTGGTCAGCGCATGCTCGGAGTACATGTCCTGGTAATCCGTCTGGCCCTGCGGCCTTGTGAATGTTGACCTGTTTACAGGTCTTACTCACATCGGCTGCAAGAGAGTGTGATCACACAGTTGTCCGGAACAGCTGGTGCTCTCATGCATGTTCCAGTTTTGCTTTTTTCAAAGCGAGCATAGAAGTAATTTAACTCGTCTGGTAGGCTTGTATCACTGGACAGCTCTCGTCTGTGCTTCCCTTTGTAGTCTGTAATAGTTTGCAATCCCTGCCACATCCGATGAGTGTCGGAGCCAGTGTAGGACGATTCGATCTTAGTCCTGTATTGATGCTTTGCCTGTTTGATGGTTCGCCAGAGGTTATTTTTATTTAATTTTTTATTTCACCCTTTATTTAACCAGGTAGGCTAGTTGAGAACAAGTTCTCATTTGCAACTGCGACTGTGTGAACAGACAACACAGAGTTACACATGGAGTAAACAATTAACAAGTCAATAACACAGTAGAAAAAAAATAAGAAAAAAAGCAGGGTTTCTTATAAGCTTCCGGGTTAGAGTCCCGCTCCTTGAAAGTGGTAGCTCTACCCTTTAGCTCAGTGCGAATGTTGCCTGTAATCCATAGCTTCTGTTTGGGATATGTACGTAGTCACTGTTGGGACGACGTCATTGATGCACTTCACTTATTGATGAAGCCAGTGACTGATGTGGTGTACTCCTCAATGCCATTGGAAGAATCTCGGAACATATTCCGGTCTGTGCTAGCAAAACAGTCCTGTAGTTTAGCATCTGCTTCATCTGACCACTTTTTTAGACCGAGTCACTGGTGCTTCCTGCTTTAATTTTTGCTTGTAAGCAGGAATCGGGAGGATAGAATTATGATCAGATTTGCCAAATGGAGGGCGAGGGAGAGCTTTGTACACGTATCTGTGTGTGGAGTAAAGGTGGTCTAGAGTTTTTTTCCCCTCTGGTTGCACATTAACATGCTGATAGAAATGAGATAAAACTGATTTTAGTTTCCCGCAATTAAAGTTCCCGGCCACTAGGAGCGCCGCCTCTGGATGAGTGTTTTCCTGTTTGCTTATGTCGGAATATACAACTCATTGAGTGCGGTTTTATTGCCAGCAACGGTCTGTGGTGGTATGTTGACAGCTACGAAAATACAGATAAAAACTCCCTCGGCATATAGTGTGGTCTACAGCTTATCATGAGATACTCTACCTCAGGCGAGCAAAATCTTGAGACTTCCTTAGATTTCGTGCACCAGCTGTTGTTTACAAATATGCATAGGCCGCCACCCTTGTCTTACCAGAGGCTGCTGTTCTATCCTGCCGATAGAGTGTATTATCCACCAGCTGTAAGTTATTAATGTCGTCGTTCAGCCACAACTCGGTGAAACATAAGATATTGCAGTTTTTAATGTCCTGTTGGTAGGATATATGTGCTTTCAGTTCATCACATTTATTTTCCAGTGATTAAATGTTGGCTAACATTACGGATGGCAAAGACAGATTAGCCACTCGTCGCCTGATCCTCACAAGGCACCACAATCTCTTTCCGCAAAATCTCAGTTTCATTCTCCTGCGAATGATGGGGATGAGGCCTTTCTAGGGAGTTTTTCCTAGCCACCGTGCTTCTACACCTGCATTGCTTGCTGTTTGGGGTTTTAGGCTGGGTTTCTGTACAGCACTTTGAGATATCAGCTGATGTACGAAGGGCTATATAAATACATTTGATTTGATGAGGGCGTTTGGAGTATATCCTTCCTGTCCGACTCAATAAAGAAAAATTAATAGTTCAATTCGAGGTGAGTAATCACTGTTGTGATGTTCAGAAGCTCTTTTCGGTCATACGAGACGGTAGCAACCATGTTATGTTCAAAATAAATTACACACAATGCAAAAAAACTAACAAAAAAGCACGGTTGGATAAGAGCCAATAAAACAGCAGCCATCCTCTCCGGCACCACCATTACAATATTGATCCCCATTGGATAACTGGGTTAGATATGTACCTAGTTCAATACTGATCCGAGTGAGAAGTGGTTGAGTTTTGAATGGAACAGTAAGCATTATATGACTCAGAAGATTCCTCTGATGCCTACCCTTACTGGGGAGGAAGACCACAGCCATAAATACTACACTTCAAATAGACCACCCTGAACCAGCTTAAACTTACAACGTTCACTACACGTATCAATGACAATGAAAAGGACAAGCAGCTGGGAGGATGAAGCCTGGCAAATGTTCTGTCTTTCTAAGGCGCTACAAACTATAGAGCAGCATGCCGTGTGTGTGTGTGTGTGTGTGTGTGTGTGTGTGTGTGTGTGTGTGTGTGTGTGTGTGTGTGTGTGTGTGCAACGTGCCTGTCTTAGACATTGTATGTTAAGCCCCAGGCTAATGTTGTGTGTATGTGTGTGCAGTGGTGTAAAGTACTTAAGTAGTACATTCAATGTATTTTTACTTAAGTATTTTTTTAGAGGTATCTGTACTTTACTATTTATATTTTTTGACAACTTTTAGTTTTACTCTACTACATTCCTACAGAAAATAATGTACTTTTTACTCTATACATTTTCCCTGACACCCAAAATACCTAAAATTACATTTTGAATGCTTAGCAGGACACGAAAATGTTCCAATTCACGCATTTATCAAGATAACATCCCTGGTCATCCCTACTGACTCTGATTTGGCGAACTTACTAAATACAAATGCTTGATTTGTAAATTATGTCTGAGTGTTGGAGTGTACCCGTGGCTATCTGTAAATTTTAAAACAAGAAAATTGTGCTGTCTGGTTTGCTTAATACATAAGTATAGTTTAGCAATTTAACTTAAGTATATTTAAAACCAAATACGTGTATTCAGGTGGTAGTTTACTGGATGGTATTTTACTTTTACTTGAGTCATTTCTATCAAGCTATTTTTAATTTTAGTAAAAAGTATGACAATTGGGTACTTTTTCCAAGCACTGTTTGTTTGTTTGTTTGTTTGTTTGTTTGTGTGAGGAGTCTGTTACTTTTAGTTATCAACTTGAAAACAGTTCAACCACAACAATGTCAGGGGAACATACATTATTAGCCCTGTGAGTCCCCATTTTTGCCAAACTTAGAAACATAGCTCTAGCTCAGAATGTTTGTTTCTCTATTTATTTTTCCTCATAATCACTACGTCATAGGGAAAACAGGACACAACAATGAATACTAAGAGATATAGTACATCTGGGTCTAAAGAGATGAACTATGTAGTGTTTGAAATGAGTTTAGGACCTGTTGCATTTTTGCAACCGATGGTCTCACAGGGTCAAGGGAGACTTATATACAGCATGTATTCCAAATCCTAGAGCAATGGAACTTCCTTTTCCAAGCATCCCAGCACTAAGAAACCATGGAGGGGCAGGCTCTGACAACACACAACAGGCTCTGGGTGCAATAATGATACAGAGACAGGCCTAGGTAGTCTGTAGTAAATAGCCATTTCACATAATTCACATAATTCACGATTCCGTAAGCTATTTGCTGATGAACCCGCAATGAATCAAAGTCTAGCTCAATAGAAGGAGTTGTATAGGTATTAGAGGACACACCACGGTCAGGGGTGGAGTGCTGGATGGGTTGAAGCCATCGTTGTAACAGTCCGAAACCCAAGGCCTTTCCTGGTCCTACTCCATGCAGAGCCACACACCACTCGACTATCCCAACAATAGGAGTGTGTGCTAGGCTTGTCTCCAGTTTCTGCACTTTGCTAACACATTATTTAATCACTAAGCCCCACAGCCAGCCATGATGGCCCTCCATTTCCCCCAATGGGGTATACTGTCCGTCCATTAGCTCTTCTACAGAGGCACACCCAGTGAGAAGACTGGCAGAGCTCTGGTTCACCGCCTTACGTGTCAGCCAGACAGGTAATCTCACATTTTGTTAACACATGGCACTGTGATCAAAGAACAGCCTGGGAGAAAAACACATCATTTTCAATAGGGCACAGGTAATTGTTTTAACAGTAACAGTTTCAGGCTGCTAACATTTGATCTAGAAAGGCAAAGATAATAAATGTGGGTGTGTATGGACTTGTCACATTGGCACTGGCTTCCATTTTTTTTTTAACACCATAAACCGATGCAAGATGAAGGAGACGGTGTGATAAAACGCCCAAACCTATTGCTTTGTGTTTCTCCTGAGTCTGCGGATTCCAAGGCTGGACCACAAGGCTTAGCCCCACAGCTGTAAAGCTCACTCACAGAGAGATGACCTGACAGTATTGAAAAATGCCTGACAATAGGGATTTCTAAAAGGCACAAAGAATAGATTATTGTTTCTCTCTTCTAAAATGTATGGTTAAATGTCTACTACTGGTTGTGCAGTTTTGTGTAATGTCATTGCACTGTACACCAACAACATTCTGTGTCATTTAATTTATCCAATGTAAATGGCACTAATTACGATAAAATCGTACTTTCATCCCAGGGAAGGGCGTCAACAGTTCTGGCACATTGATGCAATTTGTTAATTAAGAGGAGCTTGATAATAATTACAGAAAATCTGTTTTTCACTGAGGTCTGCAAAGCCAACAGCTCACCCACCCATCCTCAATTGAGAACACGCCTGCTCTTTCCACTATAAAGATCTAACCTCCTGCAGGCCACATTAGAACCCAGTACATTGGCTGTCCGCTCCAGGCTATTGACTCGAGATATAGAGGGACATTAAAATGTATCAATGCAAGAAAAGAGCTGAAAAGATAAAACACAGTTCATGGTGGAAAATTAGTACGTCTTCTTACGCTAATAAGGGTGCATTTCAATAGGTTTTCCCGGTTAACAAATTATGGGGGATTTGGAGAGTATTATGAAATATTTTTTGTCCCCACCGGACACACACACAAGCTCAGGCCTGGTTTGGGTGGAGCTGTGGGTGGATAGTCCCATTAGAGAAGTTCTACCCTTTTGGCACAAATCCTCCCTAATCGGGATGTGTACAGTTTAAACTATGGGAAAGCCATGTTTCTGCTTTCCATTTTCACTGGAAATGTTCTCCATTGTACATCCCTATTATCGTCTAAGTAGATTGTGTCAAATAAATCAGAACTCCCAGGAAAGCATGACAGCTGTATTGACAGAAAGTCAGCTTTCCATCATTATCATCCTTGTTTAATTTCCCCTCACTCTCATCATGGTCCATCGTCATTGTTTATCCCCTGGCTTAAAGGTATGTCAAAGCCAACATGTCCCGAATTCAATATAGGTTAAACAAAGGTTAAAATAATTTGAAGTGTAGTTTGGAATGGATCACAAGAGAGGCTGACAAGCACAGCAGTTCCCACAAAATGATAACTTACAGCAAACTATATATGAATGATTATTAAAGAGCAAGGCACCAATACTAGCATATAATAGATACGCATTGTATACAGTACATGTGTGGGCTCTCTGTTTTCATCCAGCTATATTGCTTGTTTGATGGGAGGGAGCTACAGCAATCGCGTCTACATCACCATGACGATTAGCCTTTCCACAGTGGGCCACTTAAACAGACATAATGAAAACACTGTCACAGAAGGTTAATGTGCTCTCCATCCAACTGCATTAAGTGTGTCTTAAGTGTTAGTGTGTCTCTAAGATGGACATGTTTAGTCTGGTCTAATGCAACGGAATATCCATGTCTGAGGTCACTCACCCATAACGACATCAAATACGCTGACCCATATCCTTCCCTAATCACTAACACACCATCATAATAAATACATTCTACCCCAAGCCTGAGCTTGGTAAGTGATTGAGGCTGTATCTTTGTGTACTTTGCCTTGGAGCTTCTTAGCGGTCAACCAAGAGAATGTTTTTATCCTGCGTTATTAAGATCTTGAAATAAAGCAGTGATAAAGGCACAATGCAGTGTCAGTATATGAATCTGTTTCATTAAGGTGCATAGATAGAGTCCACATCCTCCTTATCCTACATAGAGCAGTAGAATTCCAATCAATATATACATGGTCCCGTGTGGCTCAGCTGGTAGAGCATGGCTTGTTTGACGTCAGGGTTGTGGGTTCAGCTCGCACGGGGGACCAGCATGAGAAAAATATGTATTTGCTTTCCTGTAAATCTGTCTGGATAAGGGCATCTGCTAAATTACGAATATTTATATGTATGTTTCACTAAATCTACGTTTAACACTGAATGTCCGTATCCACTATACCAGACCATAGCCTCCTCCTATAGCACTACACTCTTAGAAAAGGGGTTCTTTGGAGATGGAGATGGTTCTACCAAGAACCGTTTTGATCAGAATAACCTTTTTTGAAAGTCAAAGGTTCTTTGATGATTCTTTGGAAGGCAAAAAGGGTTCTACGTAGAACCATATATATTATTTCCCAGCATGGTCTGTTGCAGGGAGATTTTAAGAATGGTTTGTTTTACTGTAATATCTGTGTTTTTTGCATGTACATTGATTGGTTGATTACATTTATGCTACACAAAGATACATAGCATACAGTTTTCTAAACTAGTCCAATATGTTAGTAATTGGATTTATTGCACCTGTTACTGAGATGGTGGTTCAAGTTTAAATGATTGAGGTACTCTCAGGAGTTTTTTTTTACCTACCCTAGCAGTCAGTCTGAATGCAGGTTGTGAGTAATTAACAATTCCACTTGTTGACTAATCTTAACTCTAGCTGGATTCCAAGAAGAATTACACATCACTTTGCAAGCCAGCATAATGTGAATTGCAGGCCTGATGTGGCCTGTAAACCAAGAGATTTCTAACACAACTGTATTAGAATATAACTAGGCCCTCAAAGAAAGGCCTAATGACATATGTATTGTCGTAAATAATACAAATGTAAAGGATGATACGGCTGCTGGAACTGTACATAGACGGTTCTGGGAAGAACCCTCCAAGGATAAAAGGGTTCTCGGTAGGACCCTTCATACAAGGTCCTAACCAGAACCCTACATAGACGGTTCTAGGAAGAACCCTCCAAGGATAAAAGGGTTTTGGGTAGGACCCTTCATATAAGGTCCTAAGCAGAACCCTACATAGACGGTTCTAGGAAGAACCCTACTTAGAGGTTCCTAGATAGAACACTCTGCAAAAAGTTCTAACCATCACCAAAAAGGGTTTCCCAATGGGAACAAACTGAAGAAACCTGTTTTTTTCTAAGAGTGTATTCAGTGGTTAAATGAGACAGGTGCATTATTGCACGTTTATACATGGCAGTGTGCCACTGCGCTCAGCTACATGAATGCCCATGAATAATCGCCTCCACTAGCACCAGTGCTACTTCAGAAACATGGTGCACTCACTAAGAAAGCAGACACACAAAGGTGGAAAAAGGATTCCAGCAACCGAGTACCCGCCCATGTTCACCCAGAATCAATAGGGAAAGAAACCATAGCTTCTTTACACATCTTTACACCAAAATACCTAGCCTTATCATTGACCTTAATGACAGCATGCAGCCTCTCATTAAATGAAGCAGCTTATCATCACCTCTACGGTGGAAAATTGAAAGCACTTCTAATGATACAGATATCTGTGGACACGTCCTGACCTTAATGACAGTCTGATATCAGTGGGTTGACCTCCACAGGCTAAGGAGGTAATGACTGGTTGAGCCTGCAATCGAAAATTAGAGATGAAAATACAGACGAGAGAGAGAGAGAAACTGTGTGCCCTGAGAAATGAGTTCACTCTGCCTGTGTATCAGCAGGGGTTGGAGAGAGGAGGCCTCAGCCCATGTGCTCAGCACAGGCAGCGGACTAAGTGCCAGGATGCAATATAGGCTACACTCTTAGAAATAGTGGTGACTAGGAATCCTAGAAATCCTCAAAGAACCCCTGGAGTTCCTCAAGGAACCATTGCTAGTCAATAGTTCATATTTACACCTTCGATTATTTGAGGGGTTCTTGGAGGAACCTTTCATGTTTCAATGGGTTCCTGGAGGAACCCTGGAGTGGAGGTGTGTTTTTCTGGGGGCGTGGCTTTCATATTTTCTTTTGCCCACCTGTTAAGAGTAAATGTCATTCCTGTGCATCTGTTCTGTTGAATTGTCATCCCATATTAAGGCTGAACACTGATAGTTTTATAGGTTCAATGAGCTGATCTGAAGTTGGTATAGTTACCATTTTATTATTGTATGTATTCATTCAAATGAATGGGGTTCCACGATGAACCCCACCCCCTATGGGGTTCTTGGAAGAACCTTCTGGGGACAATTTTCAGTACCCCCAGAAGGTTCTTCAAAGAACTTTGAGAATCTTAGAAGAACCCTTGTTGAACCCCTAATTTGTAGTGTAGGACTGACTGACTACTGGGTGGAACAGGCCACCTGAACAGCAGATGAGAATTACACATAGCAGACCACAACAGTGCAAAAAGGTTTGCATACATAATGCAGAATTATGTATGGAATAAAGTTACAATTTACAACCTGAGGTTATTGTGCTCTGTAATTAGCCATATTAGGTTTTCCACGTAGGCAGGTCTTTGTCCTCCCTTTGCTGAACCCAACAGGCCCAATTAGCCCTTTCATCTCCTGAGCAGCAGCAGAGAGATCAAAGCAGAGAGAAAGTGTCTCCTCAGGATTCTCATCTCATTGATCTACACACAGCGATGCAGCTAAATTCAGCTGCCTTCAATTATTAATGCAGGAAGAAACTGACTGTCGCGAAGAGCTGTGCTGCCTGCCTGCACTGTATGGGGTTGGGAACAGGTCCCTTTTTGTCGTTGAGGGCTACACTGTGTCTGAACTGCTGCAGTAAACATTGTGTAGCGGAGGTGGTTCGGTGAACAATGGTCATATGACGAGCAACCTTGCCTTAGTCCTGAAGACTCATGTTAGCTTGCACAGTTTATGCCTACTGTAAGGATTAGCTCACAAGCACAACATGGTATTGAGTTGTGCAGATGTTACAGGATCAAAACCTGGGTGGTCACAACTGTACATAGAAATTGTGTAACATCCCACTACAAGACGCATTGAAATAGAAGCATCCATCCAACTACAGTACATCAGACTCTAGTAGGCAGCTAATTGCCCATTTACAACTCTAATTTCATTCTCTCTTTCACATTTTGAAGTTATCTCACACACACACACACACACACAGCCTGTGTGAAACCTGCTCTCCATTCAATAAAAAAATACACTAAAGGGATACTACATTACAATAAAAATAACAAACTTCCACAACAGGCAACACACACACTCATACACACACACACACTTTATTGCCAATAAAAAGGGACATTGGACAAGGACATTGCTTTTCTCTCTCTCTCCCTCTGTCTCTCCCGTGTCAGTGATTGGGATGGAGTTCAAATGCAATTTTCATTATAGGCGGCAGGGTAGCCTAGTGGTAAGAGTGTTGGAGTAGTAACCAAAAGGTTCAATTCCCAGAGCTGACAAGGTACAAATCTGTCATTCTGCCCCTGAACAGGCAGTTAACCCACTGTTCCTAGGCCATCATTGAAAATAAGAATTAGTTCTTAACTGACTTGCCTAGTAAAAAATAAAATAAAAATAGTTTTCTATGTTTATGGTTCTTATCCTCAACCATTGCTTTGGTATTATGGATGACATTCAGCATCTGAACTGGGGCACTGGCAATAATCCTGGTCACCTATCTTTCTATTCTAATTTTTCAACATGAAAGACCTTCCTGTCCATATATTCCAGCATGCTATTGTTATCTCAAAAGAGAAGCCCACTGTAGTCTGCTCACCTAGTGCTTTAAGTTCAAATGTGAATTCCATAAACTTGAATACCCCCTCGGTTTTCAAATCACCTAGAGGGCTTGGGCTGTTCCACTATAGCAACCAAGGCCCATGTAAGTCAGTATATAACATTCCATCACTGGTTACTCAGAGAGTTCCTCATATTGAAATTGGCTGTGGCCTCAGGCCCAATGGGCCTAACTTTGGAAAAGTTATTTTAATTTCTACTCCATCCTCTGTTACTAATAGGGACAGACCAAATTGTGCAGTTCTATGCAATCTTATAGCCATACCAACTATATCAATATCAGACAGGGCCTGTAACCACCTATTGAACGTAGCTTGTTTGAGATGGAGACCACATGTGTCTTTAAAATCTTAAAGGACCTGGGTTGATGCATCTGAAAAGCTGACTTTCTAAACTGGATTACATTAAGATTTAGGCTATGCAGACAAATCCAGAC
The DNA here is from genome assembly GCF_034236695.1 of Oncorhynchus nerka. Lineage (NCBI taxonomy): Eukaryota > Metazoa > Chordata > Actinopteri > Salmoniformes > Salmonidae > Oncorhynchus > Oncorhynchus nerka. Next base: position 60,138,633 of record NC_088397.1, read on the forward strand.
ATTCTGGTGTTGACTGAAACTTGGCTCTCTGGGGACATTCTGGACACTGATATTAATATTGAGGGTTATAATGTGTTCAGTGATGACAGACAGGGTAGAGGTGGTGGAGTGGCCATTCTTATAAAAAATTATTTCACTGTCTCTTTACTGAAATCCATTTCCCTTGCCAAAATAATGTAGCCAATATCTTTAAGCTTTTGTCTGGGGAAGAATGTATCCATAACTGTTATAGGGGCCTTTACCATCCTCCCTCGGGAAAACCTTTGTGCACTCGAGGAGTTAACTAGTTTATCTTCTTTTATTCAATCAGAATGTATTATTATTATTATTATTATTGGAAATTGCAGGCTTCAGACAACCTAAAAGACATGTAATGATCAAAACTTAACCCAGTTTGTGACTTGCCTACACAGCCCAAAGTCAACTCTGATTGATCTTATTTTAATGAATACACCAGAGAAATATGTTTCTATTGGTGTCTTCGCCCAAGACATTAGTGACCATAAGCCTTGTGTCACCGCAAAGAGGAAGTTCAAAAACTTCATTGAACAGGCTTTTTTACATGATCGTTATTTTAGTGACCTTGATTGTATTTCAGGTATCCCTGAACCTGATTTAGCTTTGTGCCTTTTTGCAAATGTCTTCAATACTTTTGTGGATAATCATGCTCCCTTCAGAAAATAAAGAGTTAAAGGTAGATGAAATGCCTGGTACACTCCGGAATTATCAGAACTCATTCTGCTTGGGTCAAGGCCAGGAACACAGGCTTAGGCCCGGACTGGCAAGCTTTTAAGCAACTGATGAATCCCTGTGTAAGTGATCCAATCACAAAGGCTCAATCTGATTATTATGTAATCACTCTTTTGGATTCTAATGGCAGCCAAATTCTGGAAAACTGTCAAATCCCTGAAGGGTTCTACTTCCTCCTCTCTGCCACAACAAATGAATTCAGACACTGGCCTCAAAAAAGGTCATCATTGATGAATTACAGTGGCTTGCGAAAGTATTCACCCCCTTGGCATTTTTCCTATTTTATTGCCCTACAACCTGGAATTAAAATGGATTTTCTTTTTGTAGAGCCACCTTTTGCAGAAATTATAGCTGCAAGTCTCTTTGGGTATGTCTCTATAAGCTTGGCACATCTAGCCACTGGGATTTTTGCCCATTCTTCAAGGCAAATCTTCTCTAGCTCCTTCAAGTTGGATGGGTTCCACTGGTGTACAGCAATCTTTAAGTCATACCACAGATTCTTAATTGGATTGAGGTCTGGGCCTTGACTAGGCCATTCCAATACATTTAATTGTTTCCTCTTAAACCACTGGTGTTGTTTTAGCAGTATGCTTACGGTCATTGTCCTATTGGAAGGTGAACCTCCGTCTCAGTCTCAAATCTCTGGAAGACTGAAACAGGTTTCCCTCAAGAATGTCCCTGTATTTAGCGCCATCCATCATTCCTTCAATTTTGACCAGTTTCACAGTCCCTGACGATGTAAAAACATCCCCACAGCATGATGCTGCCACCACCATGCTTCACTGTGGGGATGGTGTTCTCAGGGTGGTGAGAGGTGTTGGGTTTGCGCCAGACATAGCATTTTCCTTGATGGCCAATAAGCTCAATTTTAGTCTCATCTGACCAGAGTACTTTTTTCAAAGTGTTTCGGGAGTCTCTCACATGCCTTTTGGTGAACACCAAATGTGTTTTCTTATTTTTTTCTTTAAGCAATGGCTTTTCTCTGTCCACTATTCCACTCTTGCCCAGCTCTGTGGAATGTACAGCTTAAAGTTGTCAGATGGACAGATACTCCAATATCTGCTGTGGAGCTTTGCAGCTCCTTCAGGGTTATATTTTGTCTCTTTGTTGCCTCTCTGATTAATGCCCTCCTTGCCTGGTCTGTGAGTTTTGATGGGCGGCCCTCTCTTGGCAGGTTTGTTGTGGTGCCATATTATTTCAGTTTTTTAACAATTGCTTTAATGGTGCTCCGTGGGATGTTCAAAGTTTCTGATATTTTTTTATAACCCAACCCTGATCTGTACTTCTCCACAACTTTGTCACTGCCCTGTTTGGGGAGCTTATTGGTCTTCATGGTGCCGCTTGCTTGGTGATACCCCTTGCTTAGTGGTGTTGCAGACTCTGGGGCCTTTCAGAACAGGTGTATATATAGTGAGACCATGTGACAGATCATGTGACACTTAGATTGCACACAGGTGGACTTTATTTGGTTGCACCAGATCTTATTTAGGGGCTACATAGCAAAGGGGGTGAATGCATATGCACGCACCACTTTTCCATTTTCCATTTGTATTTTTTGAAACAAGTTATTTTTTTCATTTCACTTCACCACTTTGGACTATTTTGTGTATGTCCATTACATGGAATCCAAATAAAAATCCATTTAAATTACAGGTTGTAATGCAACAAAATAGGAAAAACGCCAAGGGGGATGAATACTTTTGCAAGGCACTGTAAATCACAATTTTATTTAAGCGGGCTCTCTCTTTTAAATAACTTCTAAGTCTATTCACAATGATATTGGGCTGGATACTGATAGACGAAACTTGCTGAATGATTAGAGAAATTATAGTCAAAGCTTTTCTTTTAGGCTATTTACAGAAAAATAAGTCCTGGATGCTTTGCTAGCAATAGACAATAAATAATAACAATAAATCCACAGGGACCGAACAATTGGTTCCCAGTCTGCTTAACTGTGCAGCGACCATCATTGTTGGCTCAATAACCCACATTTTTTAATTACCATTATCAGGAAATATTCCAAAATCATCTCGTGCTGCCACTCCAAAAGGGCGGGATAGTAGAGATCTTAATAATTATCGTCCCATTTCAAGGCTTCCTTTTCTAGCTAAGATTCTTGAATCCTTGGTAAATGCACAACTTTGCTTTTTTATATCTGAGAAATGTATTTATAATATAAATCTATCGGGTTTAGGCCTGGGCATTGCACTATTACAGCAAACACTTTAGTTGTTAATGATCTTGTCAATGCTTTAGACACAAAAGCTCTGACGAAGGCCTTGAGGCCGATATGTAGAGCTTAATAAAGAGCAGTGATACTAGACAGAGCAGTGTGCGGGTTTCTTATTTTTTCTCATCTTATTCAACTGTTATCATGCACCTGCAACAAAGATAGCTCAGATGAGCGAATGCTTTAGACACTAAAATTAAATGTGCTGCTTTGTTTGTGGACCTGTCAAATGCTTTTGATAATGTTGATCATGCTATTTCATTAAATAAACTGTCCTCGATAGGTCTGAGCTCTGACGCCTGTTTATGGTTTCATGATTATCTTAGTGACAGAACTCAGGCCATCTGAATTTATTGAAGTATATAAAGGTGTCCCACAGGGGTTTTCGTCAATATTTATATAAACACCATTGACACCATCAATCTGTTAAAAAAATTCAATTTCATCTATATGCGGATGATACTTTTATGTATGCTATTGCCCCAACTGTGTCAAAACTACAGTCAGATTTTATAGCAGTGCAGGAATCCCTTGCTGATTTAAAACTTAAAAATAAATACATTGTTTCAGATGAACTACATGTTCACTCATTAGGTGGTTCTCCAATCGAACGTGTTCCCGCATATGAATACTTTGGCATTTGGATTGATATGGATTTGACGTTTAAAAACATATAAATGAGCTGGTTAATTAAGAAGCTAAGATTTACAGATGGCTTGTTTTAAATAAAAAACCTGATTGTGCCTTTCTCTAAGCATTGGTAATCAGATTATTCAGTCTGTAACGGCTTTCTAATGGTGAAGGAGAGTCGGACCAAACTGCAGCGTGTCTATTGTGATTCATCTTTAATAAACAAACGTAACACACAACAAAACACTAACACTACAAAAACGAAAACCGAAAATAGCCTATACAAGTGTCTACTAACCTGATTGAGAACCACTTCATAGACTCTCCTAGAACACCCCACTAAGCTACAATCCCACTATACACACATTCCAAAATCCCAAGACAAAACACACCACAATACAAAAACTCTATGCCACACCCTGGCCTGACCCAATACATGAAGAAAACACAAAATACTTAGACCAGGGCGTGACACAGTCAACCTTTCTTGATTTACCAGGTGGGTTGAAGCTTTTCCAACTGTTCAATGTGATGCTAAAACGGTAGCAAAACTTCCGGTAAGGGAAATTATCCCTAGATTTGGTATTCCGGAAGTTCTTTCTGCAGACAATGACACCCATTTCACACAAGATGTGGTTGCACAGGTGGCTGCCCAATTGGGGATAGATTAGAAGTTAGTTTTTTATCTACCACCCACAAAGTAACGTGATTACTGAGAGGGCTAATCAAACCATAAAAGGGGGGCTTGCCAAAGCATGCCACTCCACAGGAACGTCATGGGTAGAGTGTCTCCCCTTAGTCTTGGTGAAAATGAGCAAAAGTATAAACCGCGGAACAGGGCTTAGCGCACATGACCTCTTAACTGACCGTCCAATGAACGTTCCTTTACACAGACCAATGACTTCAAAACTGACTGACCTGACTGCACTGGGTGATGATTTGGGTAAACATATGAAGGAACTAACCCATGCTGTTAGATCTTTGTATTCTCAATACAGGAAGGCCCAGGAAGTTCCAGAACAGGGTGACCCAGACAGCCTACCTGTTGACGTTGGAGAATGGATCAAGCTAAAAGGTCCACAAACTAAAATGGAACCACCCCAGATGGATGGGTCCATACCAGGTCATCGCAGCAATGCTCACAGCAGTAAAGGTTTAGGAGCGCCAGGAGTGGCACCACCTATCACGCTGCCAAAAGACGCCCCAACCATCATAACAGATAAGAGTGCACACCCAGACCCAGATGTTGTTACACATGACCACTATGGTTACATTGTCAAAAATAAAACTTGGGCTAAACCATTGAGGTACATGTTTTTGATACTTCTTTTCATCCACTAGCAGCCTCTGTTGGGGGGAATAGAGATCCAAAGGAATCAATTGAAAACCAGTAACCAATGGGTAAAAATGGTTCAGAACCTGAGCCGACAAGCCACACCTAGTGGTTCGTATGTAGTAATTTTTCACAAACTCAGTCAGAATGAATTGTTTGGATAAATTGTAGTCACATTGCTAAGTACGTCTATCGCATGCAGTGTCCTCTCATACATCCTCCAACAAGTTAAGACAGCTAGGAATCAACCCAGATGCATCCAATTATATGTCTCCAAAGAGTATTCCACCACGATTAACCATACTATTGGCTCTCATAAGGTTTCTGGTCAGTTTACCAATCCATGTGCCAGAATGAGAAATATACTCCCCAGTAATGGGTCCATCCAGAGCCTTAGTCTAGGACCCACCCTTATGTTTAGGGGTAGTAAGTATGCCTCTAAGTTATATAATGTCTCCTCTGCTATTGAATGTCCTAAATATCCCATTCATCCACTGCCTTTGGCAATTGGAAATAACAAGAGAGAACCTGTCTTGAATAATTTGAGACCTGTAACCGAACCCTAGCTTTGTCTTTGTGGTAGAGGTAGTGTTACCATGGGCGTTTCAGACAGCTGTAGGTGTTACGTGGGTGTGCCACCAACTACCGAACCTTCCCTTAATATGAATTATGCATTAACCTTCTCTGACTCTAAAACTGGAATACCGATATCCGTTATAGGGTTATAGGGATTGAGAGCTCCTAATGGGTTTATGTGGGTTTGCGGTGACAATGGCTTCTTAGAATTGCCTAATGTGTGGGATGGTTGCTGTTATTTAGGCCAAACTCAAATTCAAGTCGCAACCATACCCCTGCTGACCCTATTGAAGACTAAGCCTAACTCCACAGCGCACCGTAGTTTCCATGTGAAATGAGCAATGGCAGATAATGGCTTGGCTAGTAGATTTTCTCTTAGCAATGGTGAACCGTTCGAATTGGCACTCTTCCCAGGGGTTGGAATTAAAGTGTTAGGTGATTGGATTAACAACATCACCATGCAGGCCCATATGAATTTGACTATTGCTGGTTTTGCCCTTCTTTCTACTGATGTTCAGAATCTTAAAGCTGTTACAGCCAGGCTATGCATTAGACTACATCCTGGATAAGGAGGGGGGATATTGCCGGACCCTAAATTATATTTCCCCCACTGACTGTGTTATGCTTCTCCCTGACTCCTCTGATAATATGACTGAGATTTGGAAAGAATTAACAGTTGGCTGACACCTACACCCTCACAATAGAAGACTCCTGGTTCCTTTTTGGGTGGTTGAAAGATAAACTAGGACATTTTGGATTGAAGTTGTTTTCATAAGGCCATGCCAGGCATGTTTATGCTTCATGATTCTCATCCCCCAGACCCTTATTTCTATCCTCAATCTCCTGAGGATTGCTTGCAATCTAATACACCTTTTATGTATGATTCTTATAATTACTATACTTGAGTTGCTTTGCTTTTGTTGAGGCCTGGTAGCCTCAAAGGGGGGAATGAAGAGGGTTAAACCAAGGCCTTATACCTTTTAAGGGGTTAATAAATGATGTTATGATAAAACGTAAGGTCTCCTCTTAAGGAGACCTCTGTGTGTGTGTGTGTGTGTGTGTTAAAACCTGTTGTTGAGTGGTGTGACCTTCAGACACTATCAGAAGGCAACTACATTCAGACTTCTCCTTTCTGGATCCCACCATGGTTATCTGGTTTTCTGAGGTTGCCACAGACCTGATGAAACCAGCCCCCTGTCAGAAGATGCTTACACTCGTTCACCTTGTCATGACCCTATACTTGTGATGAAAGGTCAAGTTTTGGTCAAAGAGTTTTTACTTGCTGATAAGATGGTTCCTGCTGTCAGGGGGAGGTCAGATTTATTAAAATGTTGTTGCCAGGGAAAGTTACGTAAGGGTGATTGGGGAGGCTATATGAGTTACTGGATGTCTTAGACATTTTGCAGAACTTGGGAAGAAAGTATCATATACTGAACTCTGTACCAACTTCTGCCTCCAAATTGTATTGCTAAAGAAGTCTTTTTTAATACTTAAAAAAAATAGTCTGTTTCCTTTCCATTACTAATGCATGTTTGATAATTATATAGACCTGATCATTTGTTGAAGAAATTTACCTACCTTGTCACAACACAACTGATTGGCTCAAACGCATACATTTTTAAGAAGGCACACCTGTTCATTGAAATGCTTTCCAAGTGACTACCTCATGAAGCTGGTTGAGAGAATGCCACACATGTGGTTAACTGTCATCAAGGCAAAGGGTAGCTATGTGAAGAATCTCAAATATAACATATATTTTGTTTTGTTAAACACTTTTTTGGTTACTACATGATTCCATATGTTATTTAGTAGTTTTGATGTCTTCACTATTATTATACAATGTAGAAAATAGTCAAATATAGAAAAACCCTTGAATGAGTAAGTGTTCGAAAACTTTTGACCGGTAGTATATACAGTTGAAGTCGGAAGTTTACATACACCTTAGCCAAATACATTTGAACATAGATTTTCACAATTCCTGACATTTAATCCTAGTAAAATGTCCCTGTCTTAGGTCAGTTAGGATCACCACTATATTTTAAGAATATGAAATGTCAGAATAATAGTAGAGAGAATTATTTCTTTCAGCTTTTATTTCTTTCATCACTTTCCCAGTGGGTCAGAAGTTTACATACACTCAGTTAGTACTTGGTAGCATTGCCTTTAAATTGTTTAACTTCTGTCAAACGTTTCAGGTAGCCTTCCACAAGCTTCCCACAATAATTTGGGTGAATTTTGGCCCATTCCTCCTGACAGAGCTGGTGTAACTGAGTCAAGTTTGTAGGCCTCCTTGCTCGCAAACACATTTTCAGTTCTGCCCAAAAATGTTCTATGGGATTGAGGTTAGGGCTTTGTGATTGATGGCCACTCCAATACCTTGACGTTGTTGTCCTGAAGACATTTTGCCATAACATTGGAAGTATGCTTGGGGTCATTTTCCATTTGAAAGATTCATTTGCAACCAAGCTTTAACTTCCTGACTGATGTCTTGAGATGTTGCTTCAATATATCCACATAATTCCTCATGATGCCATCTATTTGGTGAAGTGCACCAGTCCCTCCTGCAGCAAAGCACCCCCACAACATGATGCGGCCACCCCCGGGCTTCACGGTTGGGATGGTGGTCTCCGGCTTGCAAGCCTCCCCCTTTTTCCTCCAAACATAACAATGGTCATTATGGCCAAACAGTTCTATTTTTGTTTCATCAGACCAGAGGACATTTCTCCAAAAAGTACAATCTTTGTCCCCATGTGCAGTTGCAAAACGTAGTCTGGCTTTTTTATGGCGGTTTTGGAGCAATAGGTTCTTCCTTGCTGAGTGGCCTTTAAGGTTATGTTGATATAGGACTCGTTTTACTGTGGATATAGATAATTTTGTACCTGTTTCCTCCAGCATCTTCACAAGGTTCTTTGCTGTTGTTCTGAGATTGATTTGCACTTTTCGCATCAAAGAACGTTCATCTCTAGGAGACAGAACACGTCTCGTTCCTGAGCGGCATGACGGCTGCGTGGTCTCATGGTGTTTATACTTGCGTACTATTGTTTGTAAAGATGAACATGGTTCCTTCAGGAGTTTGGAAATTGCTCCCAAGGATGAACCAGACTTGTGGAGGTCCACAATGTTTTTTCTGAGGTCTTGGCTGTTTCCTTTTGATTTTCCCATGATGTCAAGCAAGAGGCACTGAGTTTGAAGGTATGTCTCGAAATACATCCACAGGTACACCTCCAATTGTCTCAAATTATGTCAATTAGCCTATCAGAAGCTTCTAAAGCCATGACATCATTTTCTGGAATTTGTCAAGCTGTTTAAAGGCACAGTCAACTTAGTGTATGTAAAACTTTTGACGTACTGGAATTGTGATACAGTATATATATATATATATATATATACAGTTGAAGTCGGCAGTTTACATACACTTAGGTTCGAGTCATTAAAACTTGTTTTTCAACCACTCCACAAATGTCTCGTTAACAAACTATAGTTTGGCAAGTCGGTTAGAACACTACTTTGTGCATGACACAAGTAATCTTTCCAACAATTGTTTACAGACAGATATTTTCACTTATAATTCAGTGTATCACAATTCCAGTGGGTCAGAAGTTTACATACACTAAGTTGACTGTGCCTTTTATTCATTTCAAATTCTTAAAATAAAGTTGTGATCCTAACTGACCCAAGACAGGGACATTTTTACGAGTATTAAATGTCAGGAATTGTGGAAAACTGAGTTTAAATGTATTTCGCTAAGGTGTATGTGAACGTCCGACTTCAACTGTATATGTGTGTAATATGTAGTTTAGTTATAATGTATATATTTATGGTGTATATACAGGGCACATTTGTAAAAGAGACCTAGGTCTCCATATGTCTTCCGTGATCAAATAAAGGTTAAATAAATCAATCAAATATGTCTCACTGATTAACTGAGCCTATCATCCATCCATGGGACTATGTACTGCGTGTGTGTGTTTGCATCCCCCAAAATAAAATGTCAAAATAATTGATTGTATATCTATATGTACAGTATGTCCTGCTCAGACAGTGTTGCAAAAGTCTGTTATAAAATCAGATAAGAGGTAAGGCTCTTTCTCAAATCTGGCATGAAACTTTTCGACCGAGAAATAATAGAGACTGTTGCACAACTGCAAAACAATGAACGTTATGCAACTGAGCACTAAGCAATTTAGAAAGAAGTTCATCTTTATTGTTCCCTGGGGGGGGGGGGGGGGGAACAGGCAATATTTAAAGCATGTGATAACATGTGATAACAAATTCTGTTATGACATGTTTAACATAAGTAAATTGATTACTTCTTGCCATGTCTCTACAGATACTTAGTTTCCCAAATCTGGTATGAAAAAAATCTAATAAATCCTGTCCACACTAATTCCATAGACACAGTATATCAATATTGTGTAACGTGATGGCTGGTGACAAATCATTCTGTTTTTCCTGAAGCTTACAAAATGGACGCCGGATTTGGGAAGGTTGCATTGTAAAGAAGCAGATTATAAACATATGAATACTTTGGGAATCCATCTCATGGTGTGTCCACACTCAAAAAGATTAATTAAATCAGCACACTAGGCCGAAGGTACAGGGCCTCTCCAGTAGGATTGAATAAGCTTTACAAAGCAGTCTGCATGAGACAGGGAGGGGTGGAGAAAAGGGTGGCTACAGTTAGTGGGCTATTAGGCCAGTCTTTTGACAGCATATTCTACTCAGTTGACTTGTCATCATGCATTCTTGAATGTTCCATCCATGGAATCTTGCCTCTCATAATGAATTGCTATTCTATTTTCTGAGATGCATCTAAAGAACATGAATAGTGTCTGAAGCCTAACAGTTAAATGTATGACTCCACGTGTGGTTCTGACAGGGGTATATCTGGGCCCTCAACTGACAGCTACTGACTCCCTAATTTAGCAATGGAAACATTGGGCATAGGACATTTTTTTTATCTTAACTGCAGAAATGTCTAAAGTACATGGAGCTGGTACCTCCCAAACATAATGTGAGCTGATCTTTGCAAGATTGTCCCATGCCTTGTCGGTCATTTGTAGCAGAGTTACAAATTGTCTACTTTACCAATAAGATCACCCTCCACTAGGCTACCTACGGCCGTCATTGTAAATAAGAATTTGTTCTTAACTGACTTGCATAGTTAAATAAAGTTTCAATAAAAATGACTAAACACAGTTCATGACTTCATCATCCTGTGTCAGTGAGTCATTATGAGGACATGGAAGTGAGTCTATTCCAAAGCCAAACTCTTAGTTCAGTTATTTAAACCTTCCCTGGTTAAATCATGGGGATACAGAGGCGATTGGCAGGGATTCCTGCAGTAGCCAGCCATGCCGGCCAGTTGTGACGTGGGCCAGGGAGGCTGCAGTGAATCCTTTGGGAAATGACATTAGTGTGAGCAAAGAGGAAGTGGGGGTTGGATGGGACATCCACACCATGAACCATTCTACCATGGTGAACTCCATTAAGACAGTGTAATCAGGTTTAAAATGAGTGTTCAATTTAAATGAAGTGCGCCCACTATTTTCCCTCAGACCCTCTAGTTTCAACATTCTCGCTGTATCTATTACTGTACCAGTAACACTGCAAACCAATACTGTATGACCTCTGGCTTCGTTTAGCTATATTCTTTATCATTTCTATCATCTCACCATGATAACAGCACCTTCTGGCCTACAGGCCACATAACTGCTCATGGGTCAACCAATCATGGTTCATACTAAACATGATGACAATTAAATATTTGAAACTGGTTTCAACAAATCTGTCCTGAATTCAAACTTCATGGAGGTAGATTGTGCAATGCAATTGCATGGTTTTGGCAAGAGGTGCAATACCCTTGTTGCTTGCTGTTTGGCTGCCAAAGATTTCAGGTAAGCAATGAATCCATCCCCCCTTTAAAGGGGCAAACTGAAGTTGCTACATACATTTTCTGATTTATAAATGAATGATATGTACCCATTGATTCTTGAAGATTATAACTTATAAATGCATCGTGGACTGGGATATGTTCTACATAGCGTCGGACAATAACATCGATGACTACGCTGATTCGGTGAGCGAGTTCATTAGTAAGTGCATCGGTGATGTTGTACCCACAGCGTCTATTAAAACATTCTCCAACCAGAAACCGTGGATTGATGGCAGCATCCACGCAAAACTGAAGGTGCCAACCACTGCTTTCAATCAGGGCAAGGTGACCGGAAACATGACCGAATACAAACAGTGTAGCTATTCCCTCCGCAAGGCAATCAAACAAGCTACGCGTCAGTATAGAGACAAAGTAGAGTCGCAATTCAACGGCTCAGACACGAGAGGTATGTGCCAGGGTCTACAGTCAATCACAGACTACAAAAGGAAAACCAGCCCTGTCGTGGAACACGATGTCTTCATCCTCAAGAGCATGCGCAGACCAGCTGCCTGGTGTGTTTACGTACATAATCAATCAATCCTTATCCCAGTCTGCTGTTCCCACATGCTTCAAGAAAGCCACCATTGTTCCTGTTCCCAAGAAAGCTAAGGTAACTGAGCTAAATGACTATCGCCCTGTAGCACTCACTTCCATCATCATGAAGTGCTTTGAGAGACTAGTCAAGGACCATATCACCTCCACCCTACCTGACACCCTAGACCCACTCCAATTTGCTTACTGCCCCAATAGGTCCACAGAAGACACAATCGCAATCCCACTGCACACTGCCCTAACCCATCTGGACAAAAGCAATACCTATGTAAGAATGCTGTTCATCGACTACAGCTCAGCATTTAACACCATAGTACCCTCCAAACTCCTCATTAAGCTCGAGACCCTGGGTCTCGACCCCGCCCTGTGCAACTGGGTCCTGGACTTCCTGACGGGCCGCCCCCAGGTGGTGAGGGTAGGTAACAACATCTCCACCCCGCTGATCCTCAACACTGGGGCCCCACAAGGGTGCGTTCTGAGCCCTCTCCTGTACTCCCTGTTCACCCATGACTGCGTGGCCATGCACGCCTCCAAATCAATCATCAAGTTTGCAGACGACACTACAGTGGTAGGCTTGATTACCAACAACGACAAGACGGCCTACAGGGAGGAGGTGAGGGCCCTCGGAGTGTGGTGTCAGGAAAATAACCTCACACTCAATGTCAACAAAACAAAGGAGATGATCGTGGACTTCAGGAAACAGCAGAGGGAGCAGCCCCCTATCCACATCGACGGGAGAGTAGTGAAGTTGGAAAGTTTTTTAAGTTCCTCGGTGTACACGTCATGGACAAACTGAAATGGTCCACCCACACAGACAGCGTGGTGAAGAAGGTGCAACAGCGCCTCTTCAACCTCAGGAGGCTGAAGAAATTTGGCTTGTCACCAAAAACACTCACAAACCATTACAGATGCACAAGCGAGAGCATCCTGTCGGGCTGTATCACCACCTGGTACGGCAACTGCCCCGCCCACAACCGTAAGGCTCTCCAGAGGGTAGTGAGGTCTGCACAACGCATCACCGGGGGCAAACTACCTGCCCTCCAGGACACCTACACCACCCAATGTCACAGGAAGGCCAAAAAGTTCATCAAGGACAACAACCACCCGAGCCACTGCCTGTTCACCCAGCTATCATCCAGACAGCGATGTCAGTATAGGCGGGGACCGAGAGACTGAAAAACAGCTTCTATCTCAAGGCCATCAAACTGTTAAACAGCCATCACTAACATTGAGTGGCTGCTGCCAACATACTGACTCATCTCTAGCCACTTTAATAATGAAAAAATGGATGTAATAAATCACTAGCCACTTTAAACAATGCCACTTTATATAATGTTTACATACCCTACATGACTCATCTCATATGTATATACTGTACTCTATACCATCTACTGCATCTTGTCTATGTCGTTTGGGCCATCGCTCAATCATATATTTTTATGTACATATTCTTATTCATTCCTTTACACTTGTGTGTATAAGGTAGTTGTTGTGAAATTGTTAGGTTAGATTACTTGTTAGATATTACTGCATGGTCGGAACTAGAAGTACAAGCATTTCTCTGCACTCACATTAACATCTGCTAACCATGTGTATCTGACAAATAACATTTGATTTGAGCTCAGTTCAAATGTTGTACTCCATCAGAACCCAAAATATCAGCTTGTTTTACTCCAATGTTTCTAAACAAAGTCAATGTTAAACACTTTATAGCCTCTATTGTTTGTATATAATGTATGTTCAGTCCTTGCATCCATAGCTCTGTCTATGAATTTGGTTAAATTTCTCCAGCCCCATCCCTCTGCATTTTACAGAAACAGGGGCTATGAGAAGGCTTTGTTATTGTTTCAACTGCTGACTGCCTCTTTAAAAAAATATAGGGAAATGGGAGGTATTGAGAGTTGCAGTTTCTCTACCCATGGCGTATTTCATTCATTCCTACCTGAATAAAAAATAATCCGTCAGGCCTATAACTGCTGCAATTCAAAATGCGCACTGATGTCACTGTCAGAGTGCAGTAGTTTGTTGGTAGGCTACTTACTTTCTCTTGTATTCATCTCTCTCTCGTTTGACTTTAGCCAACACATTATACAGAGCTCGTATTTCTGGGGTGATGGTATCGATTTGGACCCCAACACCGTCCGGATGATTCCAGGATACACCAGGGCCCTGGAGAGTCTCATAGCGCTCTCCGTGTCTTCTCACGTGCGTGAAACTCCAAATGGTACCAGGTAGTCGGGATTCAGTAGAGTCGGTTTGGACAGCTACTTCACGAGTGTATACTTGGTATCGTTGTTGATCCAAGGCTTGCTGCAGTTGGTTCTCTAATAATTTGTTTCTCCGCTCTAATTCATGAACTTTGGCAAGAAAACAGCGAAACCGCAGGTTCAGAGTCTTCAGGACATGAATATTGGACCCCAAATCATTTCGAAGCGCACTGGTTACAGCGCCCGTCCCAGCAGTGGACATACCGCTGACAGGAATTGTATCAATCATAGCAGCAGACGAAGAATCAAAAAAAGAGTTCATCATACTGGTAAACATACAAATGATAAAAACCTTTTGTTTTTTGTTTTGCTACATGAATTGAACAATAAAACCGATCATATCCTCCAAAATGCCAGTTCTCTAGGTAGTTTCTTATGATGTGGCTCCTTGAAATTAGATTGACGGGGCAGTTGAAGGTGATGGACCTTCGCTGTCCTCAAACCTCCAGAAAACACCTTTTCCTATTGGTAGGCTATCCACAAACATATAATCTTATCAGTCCAGATCTCTGGCGCAACGGGAAAGTCTCCATCCTCCTCTGTTATACGCAGGAATATGACACACCGTGCGTTTGCCTCTGCTTTTTCAGATGCTGCTGATGCTGTAGGCCTATGCGCTCAGTTTCTCCCTTTCCCATTCTCTCTAGACACACTCACTGTCTTTGCTCCTATTCGCGTTTCTTTCTCCGGACTCTGGTACCGCGGTGTGATGACAGACTAGTCTACAGCCCTACCCCTGCCTCTTTGTGGCGCCGCTGGGTCATTCAAGCAAACTGCTAAACTGGGCACTGTATGCATCAACCCTCCCATTCTCTGTCACGTACCCTCACGTGCAAAAACACAAGCACGCGCGCACACACAGTACTCCCAAAATGCATAGGCCTTTCAAAGAATGTCCTTAAGTGGACACAATTTGTTATTTCAAGGTAGGCTTGTCTAATTCGTGGGCTAATATGTCAATTTTAGGAACTGTATTTTCTCTCATAATTCTGTGCTTTGGGCTTCAGAGCTCCCAGTCACCCTGTGCAGAAAACACATTGTTAAAGTTTAAAATTAAGCAATAAAATATCATTAGTATTATTTATTTTTTTACTTTGCAAGTCAGTTAAGAACAAATTTTTATTTACAATGACAGCCAAGGAACAGTGATTTAAACTGCCTCAGGGGCAGGATGACAGAATTTTACCTTGTCAGCTCCAGGCAGGGATTCGATCTAGCAACCTTTCGTTACTGGCCCAATGCTCTAAACACTAAGCTACCTGCCTGTATAATGTTGTCCTAAAAAAGATGTGTGATAGATCCCACTGGACACAGACATCAATTCAATGTTGGCTACCAAATCAAATCAAATCAAATCAAATCATATTTTATTTGTCACATACACATGGTTAGCAGATGTTAATGCGAGTGTAGCGAAATGCTTGTGCTTCTAGTTCCGACAATGCAGTGATAACCAACAAGTAATCTAACTAACAATTCCAAAACTACTGTCTTGTACACAGTGTAAGGGGATAAGGAATATGTACATAAGGATATATGAATGAGTGATGGTACAGAGCAGCATACAGTAGATGGTATCGAGTACAGTATATACATATGAGATGAGTATGTAGACAAAGTAAACAAAGTGGCATAGTTAAAGTGGCTAGTGACATAAGAATGCAGTCTGATCTAGAGTACAGTATATACATATGCATATGAGATGAATAATGTAGGTTAAGTAACATTATATAAGGTAGCATTGTTTAAAGTGGCTAGTGATATATTTACATAATTTCCCATCAATTCCCATTATTAAAGTGGCTGGAGTTGTGTCAGTGTGTTGGCAGCAGCCACTCAATGTTAGTGGTGGCTGTTTAACAGTCTGATGGCCTTGAGATAGAAGCTGTTTTTCAGTCTCTCGGTCCCAGCTTTGATGCACCTGTACTGACCTCGCCTTCTGGATGATAGCGGGGTGAACAGGCAGTGGTTCGGGTGGTTGATGTCCTTGATGATCTTTATGGCCTTCCTGTAACATCGGGTGGTGTAGGTGTCCTGGAGGGCAGGTAGTTTGCCCCCGGTGATGCGTTGTGCAGACCTCACTACCCTCTGGAGAGCCTTACGGTTGAGGGCGGAGCAGTTGCCGTACCAGGCGGTGATACAGCCCGCCAGGATGCTCTCGATTGTGCATCTGTAGAAGTTTGTGAGTGCTTTTGGTGACAAGCCTAATTTCTTCAGCCTCCTGAGGTTGAAGCAATACCACAGCATTTTGCAGCGGTACGCCATCCCATCTGTTTTGGGTTTAGTGGGACTATCATTTGTTTGTCAACAGGATAATGACCCAACACACCTCCAGGCTGTGTAAGGGCTATTTTACCAAGAATGAGAATGATGGAGTGCTGCATCAGATGACCTGGCCTCCACAATCCCCTGACCTCAACCAAAATGAGATGGTTTGGGATGAGTAGGACCGCAGAGTGAAGGAAAAGCAGCCAACAAGTGGTCAGCATTGTGGGAGCTCCTTCAAGACTGTTAGAAAAGCATTCCAGCTGAAGCTGGTTGAGAGAATGCCAAGAGTGTGTAAAGCTGTCATCAAGGCAAAGGGTGGCTATTTGAAGAATTTCAAATATAAAATATGTTTTGATTTGTTTAGCACTTTTTTGTTTATGTGTAATTTCATAGTTTTGTTGTCTTCACTATTATTCTACAATGTAGAAGGTGGTAAAGGGAAGTAGTTTGTCGTTGAAGAAAATAAAGAAAAACTCTTGAATGAGTAGGTGTTCTAAAACTGTTGACCAGTAGTGTATATGTAACTGATAGATGCACACACACAATACATGTTAATGTCATTTGTAAAGTTGTTTTTGTCTGTAATGTCTTTCATTGTGTCGGACCCCAGTAAGACTAGCTGTCGCCATTGGCATCTTCTAATGGGGATCCTAATAAATCAAATCAAATCTCATCTTCACAAACTGAGGCTGTGTTAACACTTCAACAGTTTTCAACAGTTACACTTCAACAATGAAAATAAACAAACACAACAGCGCACCCGGTGGATTACTAAAGCACAACCACAACTACCACACTAAAACAACCACAAACTATTTTTGCTTTACCACCTTCTGTCCATGCCTCCTCAAGGCAACAGCACACACAGGAGAGATATTCCCATCTTGTCATGTCCTCTATATTTTCTCCTGTCCTGTGTTAATAGCAGATTGCACCTTAGCATACTTGTCTGGCTCCTCATTGCACATCCACCAAGACGGCCTACCTCAGTCTGACGTTTCTTCACAGTCGGGAGGTTGACACAACGCAGTTGTCAACAGTGATGGAGAGGTCTTGGAGCTGGCAGGTCTCCCAAGGAATGAATAGCAGTGCTGTCTTGTAGAGTTTGAACCTGAGGGTGTGGACCAACATCCAAGCGTGTGTAATAACACATCCACCACGCTGAACCTCAACACAGGGGCCCCTCAGGGGTGCATGCTCAGACCCCTCCTGTACTCCCTGTTCACTCATGACTGCACGGCCAGGCACGACTCCAACACCATCATTAAGTTTGCCGATGACACAACAGTGGTAGGCCTGATCCTGACTACAGGAATAAGAGGACCGATCATTCCCCCCTTCTCATCAACGGGGCTGCAGTGGAGCAGGTTGAGAGCTTTAAGTTTCTTGGTGTCCACATCACCAACAAACTAACATGGTCCAAACATACCAAGACAGTTGTGAAGAGGGCACAACAAAACCTATTCCCCCTCAGGAGACTGAAAAGATTTGGCATGGGTCCTCAGATCCTCAAAAGGTTCTATTTTACTGCTGCTCTTTAATTACTCTTATCCAGATTTGTTTAAAGTGCATTGTTTGGTTAGGGACTCCTAAGTAAGCATTTCACTGTAAGGTCTACCTACACCTGTTGTATTCGGCGCATGTGACTAATAAAATTAGATTTTGAAGCGGAGACATCTTCCAGAAACACAGAGATAATATGTCAGGGGATAGGCAGAAAAAGTGAGTGCCTTCAGCATACCAGTGATAAGAGAGACCCTGAAATGCCAACACAGAGGGGGGGAGCAGAGTCCTATATATATCAATAACTTTCCTAGTTTCATCATTTGCGGTAGAGTGCCTCACACCATCACATCTGGAAAAAACAGAAACCACCAGTTCGCAATAAAGTAAACAGACAAGAGACAACAGCACGCAGTAGAAATGAAAACGTTAGCTAGCTGAAGCTAACTGTTAGCGAAAGTGTTTTTAACCTGTTGAAAATAAACTTCCATTGCTCCTTCATGTTCTTCATCCAGTTGTTTCATCTTCAGCTGAACATTTCAAATGTGCTTTGTTGAAATATTTTCCGATCATGTCTAGTTAGAATACAGCTTATGTCAAATTGACGTCAAAAGTAGAACATTTTGGCATTTTAGCTAACCCTTACTCTTTTCCTAACCTCAACCTAATTCTCATAACTTGCTGCGTAAGTTCTCCTAGCCTGCTACGAAAAGTCAATTCTGACATAAGCTGTACTCTATTCAAAACTATATTTTCCTTCTGCTTCAAATAGTCCTGCAAATATGACCAAATATGACCAAATATGACCTAAAATGATATGATCTCATTTTAACCAATCTAATCTTTGTTTTAGCTTTGACGTAGTGTCCGTTATCGGTATGGAGGGATTTCAGTGTCCCCCCACAAAAAAAGTCAGTGCCAAAATAAATTGTATTTGAATTCATTCAATTCAGTTTGAAATCATGAAATACAAGTTCAATTTATGAAATGAATGATTCAATTTGAGCATTACACATTTAAATTCAATATCTGAATATAAATTCAAAATGATGGGATTCAAATACAATTTTTGTTGGCACTGAAATCAATCGATACATTGGGATCAGCTGAGTTGAAGGAGACTTGACAACACTTCATCAGAGGTTTTAGATTCAATTTGAATAAAGCCCTACATTTATACCCAGTCGCATCATTGAGAAAATATGGTGAAAATATTCAGTCATACAAGCTAAAGAAAATCAGTGAAGTCTACAAAGAATATAAATAACACATGCACACTCACAGCTCCATTTCATTTGTTTATGTTTGGTACACCATCACTAGGTGCTTGTGTGTGTAGGAGCCAAGGTAGGCCTAATAGCTTGTCTATCTGGGATTTCACCTCTTGCCACTGCATTTCTCACTTCAGGGTCACAGATACAACCATGGGTGATGGAGATTCATCATTTTAAGCCTTGTATAAATCACCACAGTAATTCTCATCACCACATGATCATAGGCTATACTTACATAGCCTAGCGGATGGGAAGGAAAGAGAGATGGAATGAGAATGGGAAATGGCTGATATGATGTAACATATCACTGTGACCCAGATTTGACAAGTCAAGCACCCACCCCACCCCCTGCTGAATAATGCTCAATAAATGCACTACTGCAGCTGTTGTGTCTGCTGATCCATGCAACGCCTCAAACCAGATCCCTAGATCTCGCTGCAAGGTGGCTCCCTTGACAGAATACATGGCTCGGTGCAGAGCATAAGATAAATAGTATGTTTTCCATAAACTCATCTGTTACAGATAATTATTCCACAAACACACGGTCACCACCGATAAATCCATGATTATCGAAAACTTCAACAAGCATTTCTCAACGGCTGGCCATGCCTTCCTCCTGGCTACTCCAACCTCGGCCAACAGCCCCCCAGCTACTCGCCCAAGCCTCTCCAGGTTCTCCTTTACCCAAATCTAGATAGCAGATGTTCTGAAAGAGCTGCAAAACCTGGACCCGTACAAATCAGCTGGGCTTGACAATCTGGACCCTCTATTTCTGAAACTATCCACCGCCATTATCGCAACCCCTATTACCAGCTTGTTCAACCTCTCTTTCGTATCGTCTGAGATCCCCAAGGATTGGAAAGCTGCCGCAGTCATCCCCCTCTTCAAAGGGGGAGACACCCTGGACCCAAACTGTTACAGACCTATATCCATCCTGCCCTGCCTATCTAAGGTCTTCGAAAGCCAAGTCAACAAACAGGTCACTGACCATCTCGAATCCCACCGTACCTTCTCCGCTGTGCAATCTGGTTTCCAAGCCGGTCACGGGTGCACCTCAGCCACGCTCAAGGTACTAAACGATATCATAACCACCATCGATAAAAGACAGTACTTTGCAGCCGTCTTCATCGACCTTGCCAAGCCTTTCGACTCTGTCAATCACCATATTCTTATCGGCAGACTCAGTAGCCTCGGTTTTTCTAATGACTGCTTTGCCTGGTTCACCAACTACTTTGCAGACAGAGTTCAGTGTGTCAAATAGGAGGGCATGCTGTCCGGTCCTCTGGCAGTCTCTATGGGGGTGCCACAGGGTTCAATTCTCGGGCCGACTCTTTTCTCTGTGTATATCAATGATGTTGCTCTTGCTGCGGACGATTCCCTGATCCACCTCTACGCAGACGACACCATTCTGTATACTTCCGGCCCGTCCTTGGACACTGTGCTATCTAACCTCCAAACGAGCTTCAATACCATACAACACTCCTTCCGTGGCCTCCAACTGCTCTTAAACGCTAGTAAAACCAAATGCTTTTCAACCGTTCGCTGCCTGCACCCGCACGCCCGACTAACATCACCACCCTGGATGGTTCCGACCTAGAATATGTGGACATCTATAAGTACCTAGGTGTCTGGCTAGACTGTAAACTCTCCTTCCAGACTCATATCAAACATCTCCAATCTAAAATCAATTCTAGAGTCGGCTTTCTATTCACTCACGCCGTCAAACTTACCCTAGTTAAACTGACTATCCTACCGATCCTCGACTTCGGCGATGTCATCTACAAAATAGCTTCCAAAACTCTACTCAGCAAACTGGATGCAGTTTATCACAGTGCCATCCGCTTTGTTACTAAAGCACCTTATACCATCCACCACTGCGACCTGTATGCTCTAGTCGGCTGGCCCTCGCTACATATTCGTCGCCAGACCCACTGGCTCCAGGTCATCTACAAGTCCATGCTAGGTAAAGCTCCGCCTTATCTCAGTTCACTGGTCACGATGGCAACACCTACCCGTAGCACGCGCTCCAGCAGGTGTATCTCAATGATCATCCCTAAAGCCAACTCCTCATTTGGCCGCCTTTCGTTCCAGTTCTCTGCTGCCTGTGACTGGAACGAATTGCAAAAATCGCTGAAGTTGGAGACTTTTATCTCCCTCACCAACTTCAAACATCTGCTATCTGAGCAGCTAACTGATCGCTGCAGCTGTACATAGTCTATCGGTAAATAGCCCACCCAATTTTACCTACCTCATCCCCATACTGTTTATATTTATTTACTTTTCTGCTCTTTTGCACACCAATATCTCTACCTCTACATGACCATCTGATCATTTATCACTTCAGTGTTAATATGCAAAATTGTAATTATTCGCCTACCTCCTCATGTCTTTTGCACACAATGTATATAGACTCTCTTTTTTTCTACTGTGTTATTGACTTGTTAATTGTTTACTCCATGTGTAACTCTGTTTTGTCTGTTCACACTGCTATGATTTATCTTGGCCAGGTCGCAGTTGCAAATGAGAACTTGTTCTCAACTAGCCTACCTGGTTAAATAAAGGTGAAATTTAAAAATAAATAAAAATAAACACAGCAGGCAACAGCCACTGTATCCATGTCTGTTTAAAGCATTCATTAATTAGTCTACATTGAATCATATTTTAGTGAGAATAACACCCTTTACTTGCAAGTGTATACCACAGACACCTCATTCAAGTGAGACTGCTGCCCTCTCCAACCTGTCAATATCTTTTGTCATTGCAGCGCATTATGTGCTTTGTGGAGCAAAAGAGGTACAATATTTATATTCAATAGAAAACAACAGAATACATTTTTTAATCATAATTTCTGTCACACCATAATAACTTTTAATGGATTTATCATGATTTCTGTGTGCTTGTTATAGCACTTATTATGAGGTGCGCCCTCTCATGTTTGCAGGGTTCCATCTACTGGGGAAAAAGAGACCATGTCCATAAAGCACATTTATTTTGCATTGTTAATCCAGATGATTAAATCATGTATTTATATTATCAAAGTCAATATTTTATTTCAAGTCAATTATGTAGCAGAAAATAAGCTCGGGAAACGCAACAATTCATTTTTTTTGTAGGCATATTTTGGACCGCTATATTCAACAGACAGAAACATGTGGGGTCCTTTTCCTCCATAGGTCTACACAACGTGAGGACCATGCCGAAGTCAAAGAGAGACAAGAAAGGTATGTTTGTATGTCATTCGTCCAGTAGATTAAGCGTATATATAGTCTAGTGTATTGCTTCATGTAATAGTTCACGAATATAGCATTTCCAGGGTATGTCTTGCATCAAGAGGTGAAAAGAGGAGCCAGCTAGCTACGAAGCTAACGTTAGCTAACTAGCTAATTATGTTTATTAAGATGGCTAATGCTGAACATACTTTGTTGTCCTGTATGCATCCAACCTGATTGTTTTGTCTTTTTCACCGTTTCAGTTTCACTAACAAAAACAGCCAAGAAGGGTCTGGAAACTAAACAGAACTTAATAGAAGAGGTAACTACGTATACTGATACCCATCAATCCTTCCTAGCTAAGTTGTTTTCTGTCTGACATCGGTACCCAGCTAATAAACGCTTGACTAATGGTCTGTATGTCCATGTCTTTATAGTTGCGGAAATGTGTGGACATTTACAAGCATCTGTTCATCTTCTCTGTGGCAAACATGAGGAACAACAAACTGAAAGACATCAGGACAGCCTGGAAACACAGTCGGTAAGAACACACACAACACAGGTCTAAGCAGCCTGGTTCTCATTACTCAGACAAATCTAATTGTCAGACACCCATGATGTGTTATGCGTATAGGTAGGTGCAGCTGGTTTGACAATGAGGTGATGTTTTTCTTCTTCAGATTCTTTTTTGGCAAAAACAAGGTCATGATGATCGCTATAGGTAAAGGACCAACAAGCGAGTACAAAGACAATTTGCACAAGGTATGCTATATTTGTTGTGATGAAGTTATGTAGACTCATGAGTTAAGGTCTTGTACATTTGGTTTGCACAAAGACAATTTTCAAGGAGTTGAATTAATGTTGGTCTCTGCTTATTTTGTAGGTCAGCCGGTTTCTGAGGGGAGAAGTGGGTGTGTTATTCACAAATAAAACCAAGGAAGAGGTACAAGAGTATGTAAACCTATGTCTTGCATTTCCATTAAAGATGTACCATCATTAAATGTAGTATTTTTTTTTGGTTCATCTGGTGCTTCGGCTGATTCCTTGCCCTCAATGGTAGTTTCATATAAGTTGTTTTTCTCTTGATAAATGTTTTTCAGGCATTTCAGCCAGTTCAAAGAGATGGATTTTGCACGAGCGGGAAACAAGGCAGGGATGGCCGTAACACTTGATGAAGGACCCCTGGAACAGTTCCCTCACTCCATGGAGCCACAGCTGAGACAGTTGGGACTCCCCACAGCACTCAAGAAAGGTGAGACCTGTCTCTGATGTTCAGAGAAACCTTTCATAAGTCTGCAATGAAAGGATGGCTGTAACCTCTCTAGTGACCCACTTTGTTTAATTTAAATGAACTTTTTCTGCTTCAGACTTCATTCAAACTCATCGATAACTAGTCAAGTTTATGTAGGATTACTTCCAAAGGGGAAAGATTAAATGTTGCAATTGTTGGCTTATACCCCATTGTTGTAGGAGTGGTGACACTACTGAAAGACCATGACGTGTGCAAAGAGGGAGACACACTAACCCCTGAACAGGCCCGTATTCTGGTGAGTTCTAAACCTTTCCTCCAGTCTACACCTGATTGGCCTATGAGACATTCTGCAAGTCCACAGTTGCTAGATGGTTCCATTATTTTTCCCATATAGAAACTCTTTGGGATTGAGATGGCAGAATTCAGAGTGCAGATCAAGTGCATGTGGAACTCTGAAACGAGCGACTTTGAGAAGCTGGCTGAGGAAGAAGAGGAAGAGGCCATGCAGGATAATGACACAGAGGAGGAAGAAGGGGGTGGGAAATGAATCTGGATAGACTAATGGACTTCTCAGACCGTAGGATTTTAATACTGTGTGACCTGTATGTGTTAATGTCTCAACCTTCAAGTGTTTCCTTTTGCCTATGAAATGCTAGATTTCTGGTATGTTACCCATTGAATCTTGTGAACATACATTTTGTGCTTTATACATCTTTTGTCGTCCACTCAAATACAACAGTACAAACTAAAACAGTTTGCTTGGTTGTGTCTTATAAAACATCCCACAAAAAAAAATGTTTAGTTGGAATTGTTTATGCACAGTATAGCTTTAAAATTGCCAGCTATGTAAAATTGTTAGCCACATTTTGATCCTTACAAATGCACCAGCCATGGCAGATCAGTGAAGTTAAAATACTCCCATTGTTCTCCAGTTGATTAGACACAGCCTCCAGAAAATGTTTTTCCCTAATTCATTGAATTTACATGAATTGCTCACCATTAGAATATACAAGATCAAAGTAATCTGTGCCTTTCGTAGTTTGTTTTAATGAATACTTGCATCAATCTGATAACGAAAAATCTCACTGTACAATTAGCCAATTGTTATATGGTTTGTGGATAATGTCGATATAGTCAATCAGATGACCATGGGTTTTTGAAACATCTAGCAGAGGTAATTGGGGCTACCAGGTCCCAGACCTGTTGGAAGGCCTCCACCACCCGCTATTCTAGAGGGCCCTCCGAGGCAAACGGGTTCTGCTGCAGCTGCTCGATGCAGGACATTCCAATGATGACACTGTATCCCAAATCCCTCTGGAACAGTGGCGACAAAACCCAGGTGCAAGAGGACCCAACCATTTGCACTACATGAAACAGATTTACTGCTTAGACTTGCTTTCAATGGGACTGACAGATCTATAGCTTACATTTCTATGTGAATTTGGTTGGTTTGCCCAAAAAGGTACATATTGTAGCTTTAAAATCAAAGTGACTAGCTGATAGTGGGTTGTCCCTGTTCTTGTTGCATGTGGCTTGTTACATTGAGATTGGAGTGGTGGTACATCCAGTGTAAAGCAGCACATGTCAGGGTCTGCTTGTCTGAGCCATACACTGTCTCCAGGGTCTTCTGAACAAGCTCAATATCCTGGGAGTGACATTCCTTCCAGTACCTGACATAGAACACATGAATCATCCAAAGGTAATGTTTTATTGTATCTAGAGTAAAGGTAATCTCGACAAATAATGTTTTCATTGTGAATAACAATGTTTGTCCTATTATTACTGTTTAATTTATTGTAATAGTTTAAAAACAAAACATTGTTCTGTAATTTGAATGAGGGCAATGTGGTGAGTGACAGATGCAGGCTTTCTGTGTGTGTTACCTGATAAACAGTGGGAAGTATCCAGTTGTTTGCAGATAGTAGCGACTTCTGATGCTATATAGTTTGGTAAGCCAAGCTCCTTGTATTTCCCCTGAAAACCAACATAGAAATAAAGACCATGCCCAAAGAGCATTATCAAATGTTATTTGTCAAATGCGCAGAATACAACAGTTGTATATCTTAGAGTGAAGTGCTTACTTACAAGCCCCTAACCAACAATGTCGTTAAGAAAAATGCACACAAAAAAAATAGAAATAAAGTAACAAATAATTAGAGCAGCTGTAAAATAACAATAGCGAGGCTATATACAGGGGGTACCGGTACAGAGTCAATGTGGAGACTATATACAGGGGGTACCGGTACAGAGTCAATGTGGAGACTATATACAGGGGGTACCGGTACAGAGTCAATGTGGAGACTATATACAGGGGGTTCCGGTACAGAGTCAATGTGCTGGGGCACCCGTTAGTCGAGGTAATATACATGTGTGTAGAGTTATTAAAGTGACTTAAGAGTAGCAGCAGTGTAAAAGAAGAGGAGGGGGGTGGCGGAAATGCAACTAGTCTGGGTAGCCATTTGATTAGATGTTCAGTAGTCATATCCCTGCATTAGCAAAATATTGCAATATTTTAATGGTTGGTATGGTCACCACAATTGTTTTCTTGCTCAAATATCAGAAGCAGGTATTAGAACCGGCTCAAGGAACAGAACGGAAAACAACTTTTATCAAGGAACAGATTCAGAGCCGGGAACAAAAGGGATCTATACTGTTCAGGAGTAGAGCTGTTATTTTAAAAGCATGGGAATGGGTTAATAATGTTCTATTACATTATGGCTGTTTTTTTCCAGTCTCACAAAAAAAAACACAACAAAGTGCCTATGCAAAGCCCCCCCTTCTGTCACTCAGAAATGTATTCCAGTGTCAACCTGCCAGCTGAAAATCTTTGCCAGTGTGTGTGCACATGTGTAGGATGCCTGCCCCTCCACTCTGAAGCATAGGCTACTGTATCACAGTATCACAGACGTTACAAGCGCGATTCAGAAATTAGGGAGAGATTTTTAATTATAGAAGAATGGATTACCTTTTCTATGCTAGTTTAGGATACTATAGTTATCACGTTTCACATTGGATTTGTACATTTTAAAATATTCTTGTGCAGCACGTCACACACAAGCTTGCTAGCTAGCTCTGGTCCAACATTAAGTTCAAAGTTCCTTCATAGAAGCCGCTCCTCCGTATGTATAATTATGTGGGCCTAATTCAGGTAATGTATGTCATAAGAAGATGCCCAGTGCTTCAAGTCAAGCCTCCTCCCCCACCCTTTCTCTCTCTATCCATCCATTCGCACACCTGCAAAAGTTCAGTCACATTTCCTACATTTGTCTGTCCAATGCAGATAACCTACTATAGCTCGCCCACTCCATAGCAAGCTGCTCTATGCACACTGATTGTTGAAGAAATGTCATGTTGAGCTAAATGTGAAAAATGTATTTCAGAGGTTTCGAAAGGAACCGAAAGCAACCATATAAACCGTTCATTTTTTGGGGTGGGGGGGGGGGGGGGTTGAACTGGTTCAGAACTTTATTTCGCTGGTCGGAATAATGGTTCTGTTCAGAACAAAACGATTGGAAAATAATCGAGACGTAGCCTGTGTTGCAACTTTGGAGGTTTTGTGTTGCACTGGCATTTTAGTTAATATGGCTGACCAGATTTTCCTGTAGGTGGTGTTAGGAGGGTAACCCCCAGTGAGGCCAGTACATCAGTACATCGTGGAGCTCATGGCAAGCCTGCAGTGAGGCCTGGATGGGGTTCTGATGGTCTGGAGCATGGAGGTAGAAGAGTTCCACAGACTAAGTAAGCAGTCTCTTCAGCCAGGTCCAGCTGGGAACTCACACTGTCTGGTTTCAGGGTCTTTTCGTCTCAGGGATTGGTCTTAGTGGCAATGCTCACTGGAGATACAGGCAATAAAACAAATGGCTGATAAGGTCCAATAACTTCAGAGAGCATGTGTAAGAAGTTATAGTGGTAGGCCCTAATGTAGCAGAGGTTTGAAACATTGTAGCTAGTTTGTGCTTTGTAAACTAGGATTCTATTTCTGGACACATTTTAGGCACTGCATTTTGGTTAACTTTTCTTACACTCATACACGTTTGTTTAACTTGTCTCTTCTTCTCTTATGTTATTAGGCCTACATGCCTATTTTCCAATGCAATCTGGGGATCCCTGCACAACTGAAATGAAACGCCCCATACTCTAGTAGTGAACATATTGCAGAAACATAGCAGTGAAATATGGAATATAGTTTTTTTTTCCATGCGCTGTGCTCTCCTTATGCCAAATAATCAACACTTTTTATAATATGAATTCAATGGATTGTGGTCAGTAAACCCATGGAATATGGTGTTGAAATTATTTATTAGCAAGTACAAATCACAAGTGCATAACTAAACTCAGCAAAAAAATAAATGTCCCTTTTTCCAGACCCTGTCTATATATTAAGATATTTTGTAAAAATCCAAGTAACTTCACAGATCTTCATTGTAAAGGGTTTAATAAACACCGTTTCCCATGCTTGTTCAATGAACCATTAACAATTAATGAACATGCACCTGTGGAACGGTCATTAAGACACTAACAGCTTACAGACGTAGGCAATTAAGGTCACAGTTATGAAAACTTAGGACACTAAAGAGGCCTTTCTACTGATTCTGAAAAACAAAAAGAAAGATGCCCAGGGTCCCTGCTCATCTGCGTGAATGTGCCTTAGGCATGCTGCAAGGAGGCATGAGGACTGCAGATGTCGCCAGGGCAATAAATTGCAATGTCCATACTGTGAGAGGCCTAGGACAGTGCTACAGAGAGACAAGACGGACAGCTGATCGTCCTCGCAGTAGCAGACCATGTGTATCAACACCTGCTCAGGATCGGTACATCCGAACATCACACTGGCGGGACAGGTACAGAATGGCAAAAACAGATCTTTTTTGCTGAGTTTATATTTACCATTAACAAAAAAAATTGGAAAAAGTGTATTTGTATCATTATTTTGTTACATTGTTTCTATAAACCATGTCCAATATTTGATAGGCAATAAAAACAAGGCTCATGTTGGTCACATCAATGCTAACTAATGTGAGCTAGTCATGCTGGGTGCACTGTGCAGTTCCAAAACAATTCAATGTTTTGCATAAAATAATGTTCCAGTTACATGCAGTATAGCAGGATTGGGATTTTAGGCTGACATTTTTTGAATTATGTTGGAACTGTGTAAACTCACTAGCAGTAGGCTTGTATTATATAACTAACTGTACCTACCAGCATACAATCCTTTCTCCAACTAAATGTTAATCTTTGCGAGTTATATTACACGGTACTAGGATATTAGTCCATCCATAAAGATTAGAAATGAAACCAAATGAAACTGTAGGTGAGAACCTGTCTGACCTCACTCGTTCCCAAGCAGGTTAGTATGTATATCGTGATGCAGTCTTGGGTCATTTGGCTCCTAAGCCAGGTATGTAGACATCTTAATGCACTGAAAGATCTCTCACAGCTGCTATAACAGGGATGGTCAGCGTGTCCTGCATGATTGCCTTCAATGATGGAAACCAATTAGGGTCTAACAGTTTATACACACAGGACATGTCAGAAGAGGTAATGTTTAGCAATAACTACTTCCTCTGGCTTGAGAGGAATATGACATCTGTCTTGTGCGTGCCTCCCCTCTATGTTCTCCTGTGTTCTCTGTCTGTCTTGTTTGCTCCTCTCTCTCCCTCCCCTCTCTTCCTTGCTGTCTGAAGTCCTGCCTCCCTGGATCTCCTATCTTATTACAGAGATGTCATAGTATCATGTGCCGTAATAATATGAAGTATTCTGAACAGACAAACGGACACAGAAGCAATATGCGCACGAACACACATGCAATATGAACAATAGGCCAATAATGTTTACCTGAATTGAGCGAAAAGGTCAAATCTGGGATCATTACTGTTCCTTAATGATATTAGTTCACTCAATCTTAAGTCTGATTTAACATTCAACTGTCTTACCCTTCCCTAACACAATACCTGTGTTCTCTCTCTCTCTGTGTTGCTTTAGCAACAAAATCAACATGTGTGCAACCATGGGGCAAAACAGATGAGGTAGGCTTCGAGATAGTTGACAACATGTAAGCTATATTTAATCTCCAATGCTTATTGCAAACAAATACATTTGCACAATGACCACTTGTTGTCTCAAATACATTGTTACAGTTGTTGGTTAGCTAGTTAGCGAATTTTAGCCATATTTGCATTGACATGAAATGTCCAAACAACTCAAGACATGGTATCAATAACATGATGAAACATCCGGAAATGAGCTCTTATGTTTCCTCACATGAGTTTGTCACTCTTGCTAGCAATCTGGCCATCCAGAATCACAACAGGCTATCTTCTGCCCCATGGTTAGACAGTAATAGTTTATTTTGAGATACTTGTCGGGTGGTGAATGGAGTTCCAGCAGTTGGATTCAGTGTCTTGATAGCTAATCAATTCATGTCAAATCTCTGTACCAGGTAGCTAATGCTAGCAGCACTAGGTAGCTAGACTAGTAGTCCCGGCCTAACGTTAGTTAGTTAACGTTAAACTAGCTATCTGTCAGTGCAGCTTTTGAGTCAACATGTTGAAATGTAAGTTAGCTAACAAAGTTGACCTCCGTCCTTGTCATCTTTGCACTCTCTCTCTCTCAGAGAACGAACAGTCGCCCGTGCTTGCCAAAATATCATTTATTTGGACGAATTAAAAATGACTTTGGAAAACTAAAAAGGCAGGGCAGGCCAGGGCTGATGATTGGAATATTCAATGTAAAGCACTGTAGCCTAGTTTGTTCTACAACATCCCAGCAGGGCAAAAGACTAGGGCTGAGACCAAATCAATCAAAGCCTGGATCTGGTGACGTCAATGTTCTACTCACACCTACTGTAATGGTCTGGGCCTAAACCACATAAAAACAACACTAGACACTATGGAACTCAAAGCTTTTACAATCTTATCCTGGAATATACAAGGTCTGAGGTCATCTGCCTTTGTCCTAAAGAGGAAGAACCCAGACTTTATCCCATGTGTAACTCTGTGTTGTTTTTTTCACACTGTTTTGTTTTATCTTGGCCAGGTCGCAGTTGTAAATGAGAACTTGTTCTCAACTGGCCTACCTGGTTAAATAAAGGTGAAAGAAAATAAATAAAAATAAATTGGAAATACAGACATTGTCATCCTACATGAAACATGGTATCAAGGAGACGAACCTACTGGTTGATCTCTAGGTTACAAGGAGCTGGTAGTCCCATCCATCAAACTACCAGGTGTGAGACTCAGGGGGTATGCTAATTTGGTATAGAGCAGACCTGACCCACTCTATTAGTAAAAACAGGAACATTTTACATCTGGCTAGAAATGAATAAGGAAATGATCTCAACAGAGAGAAATGTCCTCATGTGTGCTACCTATATCCCCCCAATAGAATCCCCATACTTTAACTAGGACAGCTCCTCCATCTTAGAGGGGGAGATCAACCATTTCCAGGCCCAGGGACATGTACTAGTCTGTGGTGACCTAAATGACAGAACTGGACAAGAACCTGACACCCTCAGCACACAGGGGGACAAACACCTATCTGGAGGTGACAGCATTCCCTCCCCCATATGTCCCCTAAAGAAAACTATGACAACAAAAACAGGTCACAACTCCTGCAGCTCAGTCGAACGCTGGGTATGTACATAGTAAGTGGTAGGCTTCGAGGGGACTCCTATGGTAGGTACACCTATAGCTCATCTCTTAGCAGTAGTACTGTAGACTACTTTATCACTGACCTCAACCCAGAGTCTGTTAGAGCGTTCACAGTCAGCCCACTGACACCCCTATCAGACCACAGCAAAAAAAAAATGAGGCATCAAAGCCAAAGGAACTGGATAATATTAAGAAATGCTATAGATGGAAGGAAAGTAGTGTGGCTAATCTACCAAAAAATAATAATTAGGCAACAACAAATTCAATCTCTTCTAGACAATTTCCTGGACAAAATGTTTCACTGTAATAGTGAAGGTGTATACTTGGCAGTAGAAAACCTAAACAATATATTTGACCTCCCAGCTTCCCTATCAAATCTAAAAATATCAAGCGGACAACCGAAGAAAATTAACAACAATGGTTTGATGAAGAACGCAAACACCTAAGAAAGAAATTGAGAAACATATCCAACCAAAAACATAGAGACCCATAAAACCTGAGCCTACACCTTCACCATGGTGAATCACTGATAAAATACAGAAATACACTACGGAAAAAGAAGGAACAGCAAGTCAGAAATCAGCTCAATGTAATTGATGAATCCATAGAATCGAACCACTTCTGGGAAAATTGGAAAACTCTAAACAAACAACAACACAAAGAGTTATCTATCCAAAACTGAGATATATGGGTCAACCACTTCTCCATTCTTGTTGGCCCTATAACAAAGAACAAACAGAAAAAACATATACATGATCAAATACAAATCTTAGAATCAACTATTAAAGACTACCAGAACCCGCTGGATTCTCCAATTACATTGAGTGAACAAAATACAAACCCTCCAACCCAAAAAGGCCTGTGGGGTTGATGGTATCCTTAATGAAATGATGAAATCGACACACTACAAATTCCAATTGGCTATACTTAAAGTCTTTAACATCATCCTCAGCTTTGTCATATTCCCCAATATTTGGAACCAAGGACTGATCACCCCAATCCACAAAAGTAGACACAAAACCCCAATAACAACCGTGGGATATGCGTCAGCAGCAAGCTTGGGAAAATCCTCTGCATTACCATTAACAGCAGACTCGTACATTTCCTCAGCAAAAACAATGTACTGAGCAAATGTCAAATGGGCTTTTTACCAAATTACCGTGCGACAGACCACGTATTTACCCTGCACACCTTAATTGACAGACAAACCAACCAAAACAAAGGCAAAGTCTTCTCGTGCTTTGTTGATTTAAAAAAAGCTTTTGATTCAATTTGGCATGAGGGCCTGCTAAAGAAATGTATGAACAGTGGTGCTGGGGGAAAAACATACAACATTATAGAATCCATACACACAAACAAGTGTGAGGTTAAAATTGGCAAAAAAATACACACATTTCTTTCCACAGGACCAATTGATGAGACAGGGATGCAGCTTAAGCCCCACCCTCTTCTACATATATATCAACAAATTGGCAAGGGCACTAGAACAGTCTGCAGCACCCTGCCTCACCCTGGTAGAATCTGAAGTCAAATGTCTACTGTTTGCTGATGATATGGCGCTTCTCTCCCCAACCAAGGAGGGCCTACAGCAGCTCCTAGATCTTCTGCACAGATTCTGTTCTGACAGTCAATCTCAGTAAGACAAAAATAATGGTGTTCCAAAAAAGGTCCAGTTGCCAGGACCACGAATAAAAATTCCATCTAGACACCGTTGCCCTAGAGCACACAAACTATACATACCTCGGCCTAAACATCAGCACCATAGGTACCTTCCACAAAGCTGTGAACGATCTGAGAGACAAGGCAAGAAGGGCATTTTATGCCATCAAAAGGAACATAAAATTCGGCATACCAACTAGGATCTTGCAAATAAATACTTGAATCAGTTCTAGAACCCATTGCCCTTTATGGTTGTGAGGTCTGGGGTCCGCTCACCAACCAAGAATTCACAAAATGGGACAACACCAAATTGAGACTGCACGCAGAACTCTGCAAAAATATCCTCTGTGTACAACATAAAACACCAAATAATGCATGCAGAGCAGAATTAGGCCGATACCCCCTAATTATCAAAATCCAGAAAAGAGCCGTTAAATTCTACAACCACCTAATAGGAAGCGATTCCCAAACCTTCCATGACAAAGACATCACCTACAGAGAAATTAATCTGGAGAAGAGCCCCCTAAGCAAACTGGGCCTGTGGCTCTGTTCACAAACAGACCCCACAGAGCCCCAGGACAGCAACACAATTAGACCCAACCAAATCATGAGAAAACTAAAAGATAATTACATGACACATTAGAAAGAATTTACCAAAATAACTGAGCAAACAAGAATACTATTTGGCCGTAAACGGTGAGTACACAGTGGCAGA
This sequence comes from Oncorhynchus nerka, assembly GCF_034236695.1. Classification (NCBI taxonomy): domain Eukaryota; kingdom Metazoa; phylum Chordata; class Actinopteri; order Salmoniformes; family Salmonidae; genus Oncorhynchus; species Oncorhynchus nerka. The sequence continues at coordinate 60,172,435 of NC_088397.1, forward strand.
ATAACTGACCAATGTGACTGACCCAAAATTAAGGACATCTTTGACTATGTACAGACTCAGTGAGCATAGCCTTGCTATTGATAAAGGCCGCCGAAGGCAGACCTTGCTCTCAAGAGAAGACAGGCTATGTGCACACTGCCCACAAAATAAGGTGGAAACTGAGCTGCACTTCCTAACCTCCTGCCAAGTGTATGACCGTATTAGAGACACATATTTCCCTCAGATTACACAGACCCACAATGAATTCAAAAACAAATCCAATTTTGATAAACTCCCATATCTATTGGGTGAAGTGCCACAGTGTGCAATCACAGCAGCAAGATGTGACCTGTTGCCACAAGAAAAGGGCAACCAGTGAAGAACAAACACCACTGTAAATACAACCAATATTTGTTTATTTATTTTCCCTTTTGTACTTTAGCTATTTGTACATCATTACAACACTGTATATATATACATAATATGACATCTGAAATGTATTTTTTGTTGGAACTTTTGTAAGTGTAATGTTTACTGTTCTTTTTTTATTGTTTATTTCACTTTTGTTTATTATCTATTTCACTTGCTTTGGCAATGTAAACACATGTTTCCCATGACAATAAAGACCCTTCAATTGAAATTGAATTGTAGACTGCAGAGTTCAATTGCTTCTGTCCGACAATGATTTACAGGTTAGGAGGCCGGTCAACAATTTGAACGTCTTCTCTTGTGTAGTTCTAATTTCAACCAGATGGTGTCAGCAAACTACAACAGATTCCTCTGAATCTTCATTCAGAAACTTCATCAATGCCTTGCATTGATCTTAATACCAATAGCCTGATTAACAGTAACACAGGCTACATGCTATGTGTATTCTGTGCAGATTAAAGACAAGCACCAATTTCAACCAATGTGTTACTGTTTAACATGTGCACCTGTGTAGCTCAGTTGGTAGAGCATGGCGCTTGCAACGCTAGGGTTGTGGGTTCCATTTCCACGGGGGACCAGTATGAAAATGTATGCATTCTCTACTGTAAATCTCTCTGCATAAGAGTGTCTGCTAAATGATGTAAATGTAGCATTTATAAACGAATAATCAATGTATAAACATTACCTTTATAACTAAGTGTTACAGGTTCTCCTTTATTAGGGAAACACCTCTGGCTCATCAACCTGTCATCTGAATGGACTACACAGTTTAATAAATTAATTACAGTCTTCTAATATTTATGTCAATGTGGAGACTTCAGCATGCTGGCGGAGTCATAGCTTATGTTGGCCTATGTGGAATACTCTGTTCCCTTGGGTCACTTTCTTGCTAACAGAAGCAGGTTACTATTAGGAGAGCATTTTCACAGCCAGTCCAAGTTAGACATGCCGTCCCTAGGAGGGGTGCGTCACTTGAGTGGGTTGAGTCACTGATGTGATCTTCTTGTCTGGGTAGGCGTCCCCCCTTGGTTTGTGCCGTGGCGGAGATCTTTGTGGGCTATACTCGGCCTTGTGTCAGGATGGTAAGTTGGTGGTTGAAGATATCCCTATAGTGGTGTGGGGGCTGTGCTTTGGCAAAGTGGGTGGGGTTATATCCTATATCCTGTCCGGGGGTATCATCGGATGGGGCCACAGTGTCTCCTGACCCCTCCTGTCTCAGCCTCCAGTATTTATGCTGCAGTGTCGGGGGGCTAGGGTCAGTTTGTTATATCCTGTCTTATCCGGTGTCCTGTGTGAATTTAAGTATGCTCTCTCTAATTCTCTCTTTCTCTCTTTCTTTCTCTCTCTCGGAGGACCTGAGCCCTACGAACATGCCTCAGGACTACCTGGCATGATGACTCCTTGCTGTCCCCAGTCCACCTGGCCGTGCTGCTGCTCCAGTTTCAACTGTTCTGACTGTGATTATTATTATTTGACCATGCTGGTCATTTATGAACATTTGAACATCTTGGCCATGTTCTGTTATAATCTCCACCCGGCACAGCCAGAAGAGGACTGGCCACCCCTCATAGCCTGGTTCCTCTCTAGGTTTCTTCCTAGGTTTTGGCCTTTCTAGGGAGTTTTTCCTAGCCAGCGTGCTTCTCCACCTGCATTGCTTGCTGTTTGGGGTTTTAGGCTGGGTTTCTGTACAGCACTTTGAGATATCAGCTGATGTACGAAGGGCTATATAAATAAATACATTTGATTTGTTTTTGGTTTGACACATTGAAGGTAGTCAGCTGTACCTCCAGTCATGGTAAAGTGAATCAGATTAATGGCAAATGCAACTGTATCAAGACGAGGGATAATCCCACACATTTCTGCTATCCCCATGTTGTCATTTCAAAATAAAACCACGTTCCTAATTACCACTAATATTGTGGTGGGCAGACTTTATTTAACCATGTATGTAGGAAATGGAATGATTTATTCCATTACAGAGTATATGATGCCAAGTGTCGTATAACACTTTTCGGTCAATCATATATCTTTTTTTTGTGGAAAAGGGCTCAAAGAGCTTGTTTTGCCATTTTTATGAAGTTGACATGGTGGAAAAGAAACGTGCAGAACAGTGGGTATAGGCACATGTGCATTGCTTCATTTGCATATATTTTTTAACAATATTTCATCAAATGTGTAATACAAATATTATCATATTTGTGTCTACATTCAACTAGTAATGGTCATTTTGGTATATATGAAGGGAGAAAAAATACTCTATCCGGTGTGGTGCCTGGCCTTAGCCTATGCAGTACACTATTCAGGCTAACCCTTTCTTTCCCAGGGACCCTCTCCCAGGTAAACCAGCAACCCAGGGACCCCCATCATATATTTGCAAAAAATAATAATTTCACATCTTGTTTTCAGGGGAAGGATATTGGTAGGGAGAAGTAATCAACATTTTTAAATGGGTTTTGGTAGATATAGTTTTTCATTATTTTGACGTCCCACACATTATAATTGAAAGAGGAAGTGTAAACTCAAACGTAGCTTATTAGCTAGAAAGGTAACGCAAAACACATTTTTGCTAAGAGCAGCTGTTTATGTCACGACTTCCGCCAAAGTCGGTCCCTCTCCTTGTCCGGGCGATGCTCCTTGCCCCAAGAGTATGACAGGAGGGCTGCGAACTACCAGGGATTCTTGTTGCAATTAGACCTCTATCTGGCCACCATCCACCCGGCTCCATCGGACCGTGAGAGGGTGTCCGCCCTGGAGTTTAGGACCCTGGCTGCCGGCGCAGGATGGAAAACAGGGCCCTGATCGACCATTACCACTGCAGTTTGCGCGAGGATGTCCGTCGGCAGCTGGCCTGCAGAGACACCACCCTCACGTTTGACCAGCTGGTGGACCTGTCCATCAGACCGGAGGGGTTTCACGCTCTTGCACCATCTGTGGCCGCAGAGGTCACACTGCCGGTCAGTGCCGGGTTGGTTCATCTGGGAATCGGGGCAATAGGCAGGGCTCTCTGGCGTCACCCCAGGTGAGCTGGCACCATTCTCACCCAGAGCCCTCTGTTGCTCATATGTTTGTGTCTGTTACGTTCCCTGATTTTCCCTCGCATTCCCAGCATAAGGCGCTTATCGATTCAGGCGCAGCTGGGAATTTTCTTGATAGTGCTTTAGCCTATAGTTTATGGATCCCCATCGTTCCCGTGGATGTGCCCTTCCCTGTTGACGCCTTAGATAGTTGACCATTAGGGTCAGGGTTGATTAGGGAGGTCACCGTGCCACTGGGCATGGTGACGCAGGGGGGTCATACGGAGAGAATTAGTCTCTTCCTTATTGACTCTCCTGCGTTTCCCGTGGTGCTGGGCCTACCCTGGTTATCTTGTCATAACCCCACTGGTTCTTGGCAACAGAGGGCTCTCACGGGGTGGTTGCGAGAGTGCTCAGGTAGGTGTTTCGGGGTTCCCGTTGGTGACTACGGTGGAATGTCCAGACCAGGTCTCCACCGTGTGCATACCCCCTGAATATGCCGATTTGGCTCTCACTCAATTACCAACTCATCGACGGGGCGATTGTGCGATAGATCTCCTGGTAGATGCTGCACTTCCCAAGAGTCACGTGTATCCCCTCTCACAGGCGGAGACGGAGGCTATGGAAACATATGTCTCTGAATCCCTGCGTCAGGGGAACATTCGGTCCTCCACCTCACCCGCCTCCTCGAGTTTATTTTTGTGAAGAAGAAGGAGGGAGGTATACGCCCGTGTATTGACTATCGGGGTCTGAATCAGATCACGAGTGGAAGACGGCTTTCAGTACCACCTCTGGGCACTATGAGTACCTCATCATGCCGTACAGGTTGATGAATGCGCCATCAGTCTTCCAAGCCTTTGTAGACAACATTTTCAGGGACCTGTACGGGCAGGGTGTAGTGGAGTATATTGATGACATTCTGATATACTCTGCTACACACGCTGAGCATGTGTCCCTGGTGCGCAGAGTGCTTGGTCGCCTGTTGAAGCATGACCTGTATGTCAAGGCTGAGAAATTCCTGTTCTTCCAACAGTCCATCTCCTTCCTAGGGTATTGCATTTCCACTTCAGGGGTGGAGATGGAGAGTGACCGCATTGCACGGTAAAGGGGGTGCAGCGGTTTTTAGGGTTTGCCAATTACTACCAGAGGTTTATCCGGGGTTTTGGTCAGGTAGCGGCTCCCATTACCTCACTGCTGAAGGGGGGCCCGGTGCGCTTGCAGTGGTCAGCTGAGGTGGACAGGGCTTTTAGTCACCTGAGGGCTCTGTTTACCTTGGCTCCCGTGTTGGCCCGGTACTCTCTCAGCGCTCGGGTACGCCACAGAAGCGGAGCGAAACTATGATGTGGGGGACCGGGAGCTGTTGGCTGTCGTCAAGGCCTTGAATGCATGGAGACATTGGCTTGAGGGGGCTAAACACCCTTTTCTCATCTGGACTGACCACCACAATCTGGAGTGCATCCAGGAGGCAAGGAGACTGAACCCTCGCCAGGCTAGGTGGGCCATGTTTTTCACCCATTTTGTGTTTACCCTTTCCTACAGACCAGGCTCTCAGAATGTTAAGTCAGACACATTGTCCTGGCTGTATGACACAGAGGAGCGGCCCATGGATCCCACTCCCATACTCCCAGCCTATTGCCTGGTGGTGCCGGTAGCGTGGGAGCTGGCTCCCCTCCAGTGTCCAGCTGGACGTTTGTACGTTCTGTCTGCTGTCCGCGACTGGCTGATCTATTGGGCCCACACGTCACCCCCCTCTGGTCATCCTGGGATCGGTCGGACGGTGCGCTGTCTGAGTGGGAAGTACTGGTGGCCTCCCTTGGCAAAGGACATGAGGGTTTATGTTTCCTCCTGCTCGGTGTGCACTCAGTGTAAGGCTCCTAGGCACCTGCTCAGAGGTAAGTTACAACCCTTACCCGTTCCACAACGGCCGTGGTCGCACCTGTCGGTAGATTTCCTGACTGATCTTCCTCCTTCACAGGGTAACATCCCGATCCTGGTCGTTGTGGTTCGTTTTCTTCTAAGTCCTGTCGTTTTCTACCTTTGCCCAGACTCCCTACGGCCCTACAGACTGCGGAGGCTCTGTTTACACACGTCTTCTGGCACTACGGGGTGCCTGAGGATATAGTGTCTGATCGGGGTCCACAGTTCACATCGAGGGTCTGGAGGGCCACTAATCCACCACTAATCTCTCTCCCTTCCAGTGTTTACTGGGGTAACAGCCGGTTCTGGCTCCTTAGCATCAGAGTCAGACCGAGGCTCCTGCGGTGGACGACTGGTTCAAGCACGCAGAGGAAACATGGGATGCTGCCCATGTCCACCTTCAGCACGCCGTGCCAAAAAGTTGGCGCAGACCGTCACCGCAGTGAGGCACCGGGGGAATGGGTCTGGCTCTCGACCCGAAACCTGCCCCTCCGCCTGCCCTGTCAGAAGCTGGGTCCACAGTTTGTGGGGCCATTTAAAGTCCTGAGGAGACTGAATGAGGTTTGTTATAGGTTACAGCTTCCCCCCGATAACCGCATTAACCCCTCGTTCCATGTGTCTCTCCTCAGGCCGGTGGGGGCTGGCCTGCTCCAGGAGTCTGGGGTGTGGGAGGTTCCTCCCCCCTCTGGACATTGAGGGGGCCCTGGCGTACTGTGTTCGTTTTGTACTGGATTTGAGACGTTGGGCAAGGGGCCTTCAGTACCTCGTGGACTGGGAGGGGTATGGTCTGGAGGAGAGATGCTGGGTTCCGGTGGAGGACGTGTTGGATCCTTCTATGTTGCGAGATTTCCACCGTCTCCATCCGGATCGCCCTGCGCCTCGCCCTCCGTGTCGTCCCCGAGGTCGGTGTCGACAAGCTGATGGAGCCGCGCGTCAGGGGGGCGGGGGTACTGTCACGACTTCCTCTCCTTCTTCGGCATTGTTCGGCGGTCGACGTCACCAACCTCCTAGCCTTCACTGATCCATTTTTCATTTTCCATTGGTTTTGTCTTGTCTTGCTTCACACCTGGTTCCAATCCCATCAATTACATGTTGTGTATTTAACCCTCTGTTTCCCCTCATGTCCTTGTCGGAGATTGTTTGATTGTATGTATGTGCGAGTTATGTTTTGGTGTGCGACGGGTTTTGTACCCACTTTTATTATTTTGTACATTTTGGTTTTCTGAGTTTTGTGAGCACTTAATAAACGACTCTGTTTATTTTTTTTCACCTTTATTTAACCAGGTAAGCAAGTTGAGAACAAGTTCTCATTTACAATTGCGACCTGGCCAAGATAAAGCAAAGCAGTTCGACAGATACAACAACACAGAGTTACACATGGAGTAAAACAAACATACAGTCAATAATACAGTATAAACAAGTCTATATACAATGTGAGCAAATGAGGTGAGAAGGGAGGTAAAGGCAAAAAAGGCCATGGTGGCAAAGTAAATACAATATAGCAAGTAAAACACTGGAATGGTAGTTTTGCAATGGAAGAATGTGCAAAGTAGAAATAAAAATAAGAGATACTGGGGTGCAAAGGAGCAAAATAAATAAATTAATTAAATACAGTTGGGAAAGAGGTAGTTGTTTGGGCTAAATTATGGGTGGGCTATATACAGGTGCAGTAATCTGTGAGCTGCTCTGACAGTTGGTGCTTAAAGCTAGTGAGGGAGATAAGTGTTTCCAGTTTCAGAGATTTTTGTAGTTCGTTCCAGTCATTGGCAAAGAAAGAATTGGTTTTGGGGGTGACTAAAGAGATATACCTGCTGGAGGGTGTGCTACAGGTGGGAGATGCTATGGTGACCAGCGAGCAGAGATAAGGGGGGACTTTACCTAGCAGGGTCTTGTAGATGACATGGAGCCAGTGGGTTTGGCCATGAGTATGAAGCGAGGGCCAGCCAACAAGAGCGTACAGGTCGCAATGGTGGGTAGTATATGGGGCTTTGGTGACAAAACGGATTGCACTGTGATAGACTGCATCCAATTTGTTGAGTAGGGTATTGGAGGCTATTTTGTAAATGACATTGCCAAAGTCGAGGATTGGTAGGATGGTCAGTTTTACAAGGGTATGTTTGGCAGCATGAGTGAAGGATGCTTTGTTTGCGAAATAGGAAGCCAATTCTAGATTTAACTTTGGATTGGAGATGTTTGAAATGGGTCTGGAAGGAGAGTTTACAGTCTAACCAGACACCTAAGTATTTGTAGTTGTCCACGTATTCTAAGTCAGAGCCGTCCAGAGTAGTGATGTTGGACAGGCGGGTAGGTGCAGGTAGCGATCGGTTGAAGAGCATGCATTTAGTTTTACTTGTATTTAAGAGCAATTGGAGGCCACGGAAGGAGAGTTGTATGGCATTGAAGCTTGCCTGGAGGGTTGTTAACACGGTGTCCAAAGAAGGGCCAGAAGTATACAGAATGGTGTCGTCTGCGTAGAGGTGGATCAGAGACTCACCAGCAGCAAGAGCGACCTCATTGATGTATACAGAGAAGAGAGTCGGTCCAAGAATTGAACCCTGTGGCACCCCCATAGAGACTGCCAGAGGTCCGGACAGCAGACCCTCCGATTTGACACACTGAACTCTATCAGAGAAGTAGTTGGTGAACCAGGCGAGGCAATCATTTGAGAAACCAAGGCTGTCGAGTCTGCCGATGAGGATGTGGTGATTGACAGAGTCGAAAGCCTTGGCCAGATCAATGAAAACGGCTGCACAGTAATGTTTCTTATCGATGGTGGATAAGATATCGTTTAGGACCTTGAGCGTGGCTGAGGTGCACCCATGACCAGCTCTGAAACCAGATTGCAGAGAAGGTATGGTGAGATTCGAAATGGTCGGTAATCTGTTTGTTGACTTGGCTTTCGAAGACCTTAGAAAGGCATGGTAGGATAGATATAGGTCTGTAGCAGTTTGGGTCAAGAGTGTCCCCCCCTTTGAAGAGGGGGATGACCGCAGCTGCCTTCCAATCTTTGGGAATCTCAGGCGACACGAAAGAAAGGTTGAACAGGCTAGTAATAGGGGTGGCAACAATTTCGGCAGATCATTTTTAGAAAGAAAGGGTCCAGCTGCATATCACGGGGGCTGTTCGATGCTAATGCAGAACGCCATAGGATGTTTTTGTGTAGGTTAACTACTTGCGTCGAGCCAACCCGAATCCGGGATCTTGACTACAGCCTCAAGACCATTACCATAACGCAACGTTAACTATTCATGAAAATCGCAAATGAAATGAAATCAATATGCTAGCTCTCATGCTTAGCCTTTTGTTAACAACACTGTCATCTCAGATTTTCAAAAATATGCTTCTCTACCATAGCAAAACTAGCATTTAGCATTTAGCATTAGCATTTAGCATTAGCATTTAGCGTTAGCATCACCAGGCAACATTTTCACAAAAAACAGCAAAAACATTCAATAAATCATTTACCTTTGAAGAACTTCGGATGTTTTCAATGAGGAGACTCTCAGTTAGATAGCAAATGTTCAGTTTTCCTGAAAGATTATTTGTGCAGGAGAAATCGGTCCGTTTTCTGCGTCATGTTTGGCTACCAAAAAAAAACGAGAATTCAGTTATAAAAACGCAGAACTTTTTCCAAAATAACTCCATAATATCGACTGAAACATGGCAAACGTTGTTTAGAATCAATCCTCAAGGTGTTTTTCTACATATCTCTTCAATGATGTATCGTTCCTAGAAGTGTGCTTCTCCTTCTGTATCGCATGGTAAAATGAGTGCTACTGAGAATTGCGCACCAATTTAGACAAAGGACACCAGGCGGACACCTGGCAAATGTAGTCTCTTATGGCCAATCTTCCAATGATATGCCTACAAATACGTCACAATGCTGCAGACATCTTGGACGAACGGCAGAGAGCATAAGCTCGTTCACAGCACATTCACAGCCATATAAGGAGACGATAGTAAAACAGAGCTTCAAAAATTCAGCTCATTTCCTGTTTGAGGTTACATCTTGGTTTCGCCTGTAGCATCATTTCTGGGGCACTCACAGATAATATCTTTGCAGTTTTGAAAACGTCAGAGTGTTTTCTTTCCAAAGCTGCCAATTATATGCATAGTTGAGCATCTTTTCGTGACAAAATATTGCGCTTAAAACGGGCACGTTTTTTTATCCAATAATGACATAGCGCCCCCATAGGTTGAAGAGGTTAAGGGCAGTCAGGTCTGGGGAGAACCAAGGGCTATATCTGTTCCTGGTTCTAAATTTCTTGAATGGGGCATGTTTATTTAAGATGGTTAGGAAGGCATTTCAAAAAAATATCCAGGCATCCTCTACTGACGGGATGAGATCAATATCCTTCCAGGATACCCCGGCCAGGTCGATTAGAAAGGCCTGCTCGCTGAAGTGTTTCAGGGAGCGTTTTACAGTGATGAGTGGAGGTCGTTTGACCGCTGACCCATTACGGATGCAGGCAATAAGGCAGTGATCGCTGAGATCTTGGTTGAAGACAGCAGAGGTGTATTTAGAGGGGAAGTTGGTTAGGATGATATCTATGAGGGTGCCCGTGTTTAAGGCTTTGGGGAGGTACCTGGTAGGTTCATTGATAATTTGTGTGAGATTGAGGGCATCAAGTTTAGATTGTAGGATGGCTGGGGTGTTAAGCATGTTCCAGTTTAGGTCGCCTAGCAGCACGAGCTCTGAAGATAGATGGGGGGCAATTATACCAAATTTGTTCTCCTGCGCCTGACTTCCCTGCCACCAACACACACCTGTTACAGTTTAGCTGGTTAAACAAAGGTTAGCCATGTGTTGGCAAAATGTATGTCCAAGTCAAGAAAGCCTACCATCAGCCAGCAACAGTTCACACTGGCACCCTATTTCCGGGTGTTTTTCCAATGCATATGCCAGGTACTTCAGTGAGTGTAATTGGCTCCAATGAGTGTAATTTGATCAATATTAGGAGTTGACAAATAAAGTTGGCATCATTAGTAAGAAGATATTTTCATTTTTCCTACTGTAGGTATTTAATCCACTTTTATTTTTATATTTCTGCGGACCCCCTGCAGTACCTCGGCGGACCCCTTGGGGACCACGGACCCCGGTTGAATACCCCTGATGTAGTTATATATGGCTTCTGTTGACATTTTAAGAATGTTCCAAATGATAAAAAGGTGTCATTATACAATTTGATCAATAAATTATTCTGTTTCAGAATCTGTAACATCCTTAACCCATGATCTTGATCAAATTCCATAATTACACTTTTTTATGATTTGGAACGTTTTTAAAATGTCAACAGAAGCCTACAATACCATTGATGTAGTTATGGCTTCTGTTGACATTTTAAAAATGTTCCAAATGATAAGTGTCATTATAGAATTTGATGTCACAGTATAGAATGGCTGAAGGGGAGAAGGTTTAAAGAATGATTTTTAAGCCTTAAGACAATTTAGACATTGATTGTGTATGTGTGCCATTTAGAGGGTGAATGGGCAAGACAAACAATTTAAGTGTCTTTGAACGGGGTATGGTAGTATAGGTGCCAGGCGCACCAGTTTGAGTGTGTCAAGAACTGCAGCACTGCTGGGTTTTTAATGCTCAAAAGTGTTCTGTATGTATCAAGAATGGTCCACCACCCAAAGGACATCCAGCCAACTTGACACAACTATGGGAAGCATTGGAGTCAATATGCTTTCGACACCTTGTAGAGTCCATTCCACAATAAATTGAGGTTATTCTGGGTGCAAAAGGGGGTGCAACTCAATAGGAAGGTGTTCCTAATGTAATTTGGTAGGCTATTTAAAAAATGTTAATTATATCAGGACAATATCTTCAAATGATGTATAACTATTGTAGAAGAACAATCCATAGCCCCATGTAGGCTATGCTACCCATTATATCCATTGCAGTGGTAATTACAGTCACCTCCAAAATGACTGGCACCCTTGATAAATATTTGCAAAAAGAAATGTATAAAATAGATTATATACAAATACTGACCTATATTGTATGCAAAAATACAATTATAAGATTGTATACTAATACAATTGTTCAGGTAAAGAATGTTTAACAAGTAAATACAAAATCTCAAATTATTGGCACCCCTGAAGATTCTTATAAATAAAATCAAACAAAATAAAATATGCATTAACATTATACTTGTTTAAGTTAATCTAAGTTAAAGGGAATGTATTGTGGTCTTCTATGACTTCCTGTTTTACTGATATATTAAAATGTACAAATGTAAGATCTATTTTTCATCCATCACCATTGAGAAAGGCAAATAACTCACAAATGAAAAGAGCTAAATGGTGGTTGACATTCAAAAATCAGGCAATGGGTAAAAACGCCCCCCCCCCCCATCTACAATTGCCAATAAACAATTTGCAAGTGCTGCTGTAAAAGATCCTCTAATGAGAGCTACCAACAAACGTAGATGCCTGGAGTCTGCTAAACCATATTGGCACTTGGATTGGAACCAGGTGCTATGGTCAGATTAGACGAAAATAGACGTCTTTGGCCAAGCACACCAGTTGTGGGTTTGGATGCATATGCAGAAAAGAACCTCTCATACCTACTGTAAAATATTGGTGGTGGATCATTGATGTTATGGGGTGTTTTCCTTCCACTGGTCCTGGGGATCTTAATAAGGTCAATGACATCATTAACTCTACCAAGTACAGGGGCCTCATTTATAACCTTTACGTTAATTGTACACTAAATATCTGCATGCTACATTTCTGAAAAGACTTCACACTCACAAAAACATTGAGTTTTATTAACTTGGCGCATGCCATACATATGCATGTTTCCCGTTATAAATCAGACCTGTTGTAAAATTGTGCAAGCTTGAACGAGCATTATAGCTCCTCCTGAAAAATGCCCATCATTCACCTTCTATGGTGACAATGAGCCCTTATTTGCTATATAGTTAGGAAGTATTGGAATTATGCCAAGACAGCATCTAAATATAATGGGAAACTAGCTTCTTTGGAGGTGTTTGCAGAAAGTTTGATTTTGCAGTGACACTTGCTGTATCTGACCGTTTCTGAAAGACAAACACAATTGCAAATTGTTGTGGACCTGTAAACAGACTGTTTAAACTTTTTCCCAAAACTAAATATGCTGCATTCTGAAACATTATATACTATATATTTATATATTATATATATATTTTTTAACTTCATTAGGCCTACTTACAGTTGTAGCCTACACTCTTCAATGCAAAATATCAACTGACTGTTCGCCTGTTAAATTCGACTGTATGCTATAAACCGCACTCCGTTTCGAATGCATAGAACAAAAACGTGACATTTTAATAGCCTTTCTAATAAACCCATGGAAATTAGAGATGCCCGTGGTAATTTGTTTTATGGCTACTTCCGGGAATATGAACTCATCATGGCCAGAAAATGTGAGCAATTTATTATGCAATGGACATGATAGGTAGGCTGTATGTAATTATGTTTATTAATTCAATATTGTCTACGAGAATTTGACATCAGATGTAGGCTAACAAACGGCAATGGGAAAGGTGAACCAACTGTTGTACTGTTAAAATGTGGATGGATCGCATAGAGAAAAATACTTGAATTAGTTTATCTATTTACTACTGTGAAATGGGTCAAATTAAATGAGCGATGGGACGAATGGTAACCTATCCTAATTTGTTGTAGGTCTATAGGCTTTTTCGAGTATGAAACCATCACAGTCAGAAAAGGTGAGGAATTTATTATGCAATGATCATGGAAGTGAAATGAATAATAAGAAATATAATAACTATAAATATTTCTAGTTATTTTAGAATGCATGGCAAATTCTCACTAATGGCAAATAATTGCATCTTGTTATTATATTTAGCTTCCAGTTTTTTAAATATTTATGAATAAGAAATTCATCATGTATTCCCCATTTGCACAAGGCTACCAGGCTACTTGGGCCTTCTTGCAATGCAATATTTCAACCACTAGAAACTGTGCGTAGGCATGGTCTAAAGTTTGCGTGAGGAAAATAAGATTTTATAAATGCCAACATTTGTGTGAAAACTGGCGCAGGCATATTTTGTGGCCTATTTTGTACGTGGGCTACACAACGTTTATAAATGAGGCCCCTGGACATTTTAGTCAAAAACCAGGTTGCCTCTTCCAGGAGGCTGAAACTTGGCCACAAGTGGATCTTCCATCAATACAATGACCCCAAGCACACATACAAATCCACCAAGATATGGTTAATTGACCATAAAATCAACATTTTGCAATGGCCATCTGTCTGCTAACATGAACCTCATTGAAAACCTGTGGTTTGAATTGAAGAGGGCAGTCTATAATCGCAGACTGAAGGATATCAAGGATCTGATCAGATTCTGTATGGAGGAATTGTCTAAGATTCCTCCCAATCGCACGGAACAATCATAGAATGTGCCCTTATCCTCGGAAGTGGAAGGTGCTCAAAGTAGAGCTGGGTGATATGGACAAAAATCCATGTTGCGATAAATTGCCTGAATTGATGCGATAACGAATAGAACGATAGAACATCAATGTGCACAAATGTATTTTTTATTACTCTTTAAACTATGACTACTGTTGTTGTAGATATAAATTGTCTTAACAATCACCCATATTAGCAAACTTATTTAATTTAAAATTTAAATGTAAAACATTTCTCTAGTATAGGCTACTTATCTTAATGAACTATATCAGCAAAGTGGTTGGTATGGTTGGTGTCTATAAAGTATTGAAAACAGGGGGTGGCAATACTTTTGACACATATCTTTCTGAGATTTTGTTTAAATTAATAGTTAAACCAAATATTTTTATCTGAGCAAATTATAAATGTAGATAGTTTAGACCATGTATGGCATTGACCTTCGGGACCTTGGGTCATTAAACTAGATGCATGCATAGGGGGCTTTACTTGGAGAGCAGCAGTAACTTTGCTCTGCCTCTGGCCCTATGACCACAGGCAGCATCAGCTGTGCCTGCACTGACCTGTGCAGCTTGACCAGCCTCAGTCCTCCTTCATAACGCACTGTGGCATATCTCCTCCTTTGTCTCTCTGTTCTATTACAACTATAGGTTCCTCTTTGGGTAGGATTAGGAAGCAGTGGATACCACTGTTTCTAACACATTGCCCCTGAATTGAAACGGGTCTGCTGAATTGAAAACTGCTCTGTTCCCACATGTAATTAAGGAAACATGTCATTAAAAGAAACACTTGAGTGAATGAGAGATACAAAGTATATTGAAAGCAGGTGCTTCCACACAGGTGTGGTTCCTGAGTTAATTAAGCAATTGAAACATCCCACCGTGCTTAGGGTCATGTATAAAAATGCCCAGTTGCCCATTATTTTGCCTACCATGGCTAGAAGAAGAGATCCCTGACTTTGAAAGAGGGGTCTTACAGGAGTATAAGGGGTTAAAGTGTGTGGGTGTCAGTCATCAGATCTCAACCCAGTTGAACACATATGGGAGATTCTGGAGCAGTGCCTGAGACAGTGTTTTCCACCACCATCAACAAAACACCAAATGATGGAATTTCTCCTGGAAGAATGTCACATCCCCCCCCAATAGAGTTCAAGAAACTTGTGGAATATATGCCAAGGCACACCATGCCTTATTAAGACACCTTATGTTGGTGTTTCCTTTATTTTGTCAGTAACCTCTACCTGCTGCCATTGTCTGGAAAGTAATGGCCTAGAACTAATTGTTTTATTGTAGCCGAAGGGGCCCTCATATCCAATCACATGAGCAGGCTATATCTGAAGAAAAGAACACAGTTGTAACTTGCAACCTGTTACAAAACATTTGTGGAAAAAGCTACCATTTCAGTCTAATTTTAGACATCCATTTCATTGAAACGATCCATTGGCTCTTCAAAGGAGCAATACCCCCACTCACTCGGTGGCGATAAGCCATTGCGCACGCATGTGCGTTCAACATCTGCATGTGGTAGGCTAAACCAGTAAGGCTCGAGCTCCAAGCGCCACTTTCTACGGGATGTATGGCTGCATCTCTTTTGGTGTGGGATTGACTCTGCTCCTCACTCTGTTTGAAGTGTAACCGTGATGCGTGTGTTCATTTTTTTCTCCAGTAAATTGGCTACTGGTTTTGCTTTCGCTAAAACATGCGTCAATGTCGCTACATTTCTACGGATTAATGCATACGCAAAATATTGATACGTTCAACACAACGTGAATATGGATTTTATCTTTGTTTCAATACTTTTTATATTTATCGACGCGATTTACGCAGTGTCCCGCTATGGAAATCTCCAACCATACATGTACGTTTTTATAAGCTGTCGTTGTTTTGACTTACATTGTTTTTGCATGATAATACATTTTACAGTCACTGTAACCTACATTATAAAACTTCTGGTAAAATTTCACTTGTTTCTACTGCTGCTATTTATTTGAGCTTGACATATAACCAAAATCCAATATCTTTTGACATATTAAGCAATTTATGATTATTTTACAACTTTCGTTAGTTGAAATATTAGATTTGAATATTAATTTATCAATTCATATATATTTAAATATTTCATGTTTTACTCTAGAGGTGTTTGCATTGAAAGGAGTAACATTGTGTCCTATACCTGGGTGTGCATAGTTAAACGACACAGACAACAACCAGTCAACTCTAAGCCTGTATTTTGTACATTTCTCATAAAGGAATGTACCTTGAACTATGACAGTGTTGTCATAAGAATACTCTAGTTTCTCTCTCAACATGCACTGTAATGGTATACCTTTACATAATTACACATGATCTCAGGGCGGATTAATGATGCAGCATTCGTGAGACGCCTCTACGTTTCCCTATAATAGAGAGCATGCCAGAGTAGCAGGTGAAATAAGTCAGAGATGAGGGGCTTCTGATAAATCTGACTTCATGAAAAGGATGATATAAATCTCAGAGATTTTTAATTGTTCAGCTGTAATGACCCTGTCATTGCCTTATAGTGAGAAATAATGAGTATTCTTAGAGGGCCTGTAAGACCATTACTGTAAGACCATTACTGTAAGACCATTACCATGAGACCATTACCGTAAGATCATTACCGTGAGACCATTACCGTGGGACCATTACCATGAGACCATTACCATGAGACCATTACCGTAAGATCATTACCGTGAGACCATTACCATGAGACCATTACCGTAAGACCATTACCATGAGACCATTACCGTAAGATCATTACCGTGAGACCATTACCATGGGACCATTACCATGAGACCATTACCATGAGACCATTACCATGAG
Source organism: Oncorhynchus nerka (assembly GCF_034236695.1). NCBI lineage: Eukaryota > Metazoa > Chordata > Actinopteri > Salmoniformes > Salmonidae > Oncorhynchus > Oncorhynchus nerka. Next base: position 60,189,036 of record NC_088397.1, read on the forward strand.
ACCATTACTGTAAGACCATTACCATGAGACCATTACCGTAAGACCATTACCATGAAACCATTACAATGAGATCATTACCATGAGACCATTACCATGAGACCATTACCGTAAGACCATTACCATGAGACCATTACCATGAGACCATTACCATGAGACCACTACCGTAAGACCATTACCATGAGACCATTACCATGAGACCATTACCATGAGACCATTACTGTAAGACCATTACCATGAGACCATTACCGTAAGACCATTACCATGAAACCATTACAATGAGATCATTACTATGAGACCATTACCGTAAGACCATTACCATGATACCATTACCATGAGACCACTACCGTAAGACCATTACCGTAAGACCATTACCATGAGACCATTACCGTAAGACCATTACCATGAAACCATTACCATAAGACCATTACCGTGAGACCATTACCATGATACCATTATCGTAAGACCATTACCATAAGACCATTACCATGAGACCATTACCGTAAGACCATTACCATGAAACCATTACAATGAGATCATTACCATGAGACCATTACCATGAGACCATTACCGTAAGACCATTACCGTAAGACCATTACCATGAGACCATTACCGTAAGACCATTACCATGAAACCATTACCAGTCTAGGGCTAGTAGATCCAGTATTAGCATCACCAACTGAAGGTTTTTACAGATATATCAGACATACACACTATTCCAGAGACGAGACACGTCTGGAAATGGAATTACAGAGCTGCTCCTAAATGATTAGACATACTGCACTTTCTGCTGCTAGAGAGGTACTGAAACACTTCTTAATGTTAGAGGGATGGTATGGCACATTGAGACGCTTTTAGATGCTTTACAATGCAGGGAATATGTTGCGATGGGATCTATGGCACTGATGGCACCTGGTTTATAAATCTATAAAAATACACAGCCAAATCAGTTTGTATGACCATGTATTCTTCTCTTCTTTGGTCAATATTTTGACATACTGTAGTATCAGGTACTGTCTTAGTGAATGTTGAAGGATTGAATTCTTGCTGCAGGCAGTGTCTTGTGCTGCCATGTTTAGCGATATAAACAGTAATGCCTGAGGAATACGTATTAGCAGACAGCGTGGGCACTGTCATTTTTTACTTTAAGTAATCCCCACAAGGGTGTTGCACTACATGGTACAGTAGGGCCGGGACAATACCAATGTTGCGCTAGAGGTTTGTATCGTGGCAAGGAAACAAACATGAAGCGGGTGTAATTTCTTTAGGAAAACAGCCCTAATGTTAAACACCAACATCATTATTATTTTCATCCAGAGTCACATTTGATTTATTTCCCCATGCTATAGGACACAATATTTTAAAAACAGCTTGATTTGTTCAATGTTTTTTGCCGCTGCCCTCTTTCAGGCCCAACGTGTGTGCAGAGCGGGAAGTGATGCTCGTTGCCCAAAGGCAGCCCTGTGTGCAGGCCTTCACACGCATGGTCAAGGTCTGGAAGCAAGGCTGCCTAGGACAGAACTGGTGCATGGGATACGAGAGAAGGTGAGTCCTGCTCTTAATTCAGGCATGCATCCATTCCTCTATCCATCCATTCCTCTATCCATCCATTCCTCTATCCATCCATTCCTCTATCCATCCATTCCTCTGTCCATCCATTCCTCTATCCATCCATTCCTCTATCCATCCATTCCTCTATCCATCCATTCCTCTATCCATCCATTCCTCTATCCATCCATTCCTCTATCCATCCATTATTCTATCCATCCATTCCTCTGTCCATCCATTCCTCTATCCATCCATTCCTCTATCCATCCATTCCTCTATCCATCCATTCCTCTGTCCATCCATTCCTCTATCCATCCATTCCTCTGTCCATCCATTCCTCTATCCATCCATTCATCTATCCATCCATTCCTCTATCCATCCATTCCTCTATTAAATCAAATAGCACTTTATTCATCACATGCTTTGTAAACAACAGGTGAGGAGTAACAGTGAAATGTTACTTATGGCCATTCCCAACAATGCTGAAAGTAATAGAAAAGTAAAACACGTAATAATAACAGATACCCACAATGAGTAACGATAACTTGGTTATATACAGGAGGTACCAGTACCGAGCTGATGTGCAGGGGTACGAGATAATAGAGGTAGTTATGTACGTGACAGATAGTAAACTATCAGCAGCATATGTGATGAGTCAAAAAACGTTTTTGCAAAAAGTGTCAATGCAGGTAGTCTGGGTGGCTATTTGGTTAACTATTTAACTTGGTGCATTGGTACCTCTTGCCATGCAGTAGCAGAGAAAACAGTCTATGACTTGGGTGGCTGGAGTCTTTGAAAATGTTTAGGGCCTTCCTCTGATACTGCCTGGTATAGAGGTCCTGGTGTACTCGGGTGTCCACACTACCCTCTGTTGCGCCTTGTGGTCAGATGCCAAGCAGTTGCCATACCAAGCAGTGATACAGCCAGTCAAGATGCTCTCAATGGTGCAGCTGTAGAATTCTATTGAGGATCTTAGGACCCATGCAAAAACATGTCAGCCTCCTGGGGGGATTAAGCCTTGTCGTGCACTCCTCATGACTGTGTTGGTTTGTTTTAATAAAAAATTATATCAAATAGCTTAACAATGAGAAAAATGTGGTCGGCTTGAGGATAAATTCAGCCACTATTTATTGTTGAACTCAGTGAGTTTTGTCTGGCTAATGGCTTACAAAAATGGGCTGCAATATTCAAGGTAAATTAAATCCATCTTGAGAGACTCCTCTGGTCTCCTGAAGAGCTCCTTGCTGCTTCTTTCTCTCTCTGTGTCTTTTTTTTGTCCCACACAATGATATCGGGGAGGGGAGTCACACATGATATCTCACAGACAGCACTGCCCCGATTTTGACCAAACTTGGGTGAATGATGCGTCTTACCATGAAGATCCGGCATTTACAATATTACGCTGATTGGCCCAAGACGGAAGCTGTAGTAATTAACAGAAATGTGTTAGTCACACGCAATATCTCAATTGGCCCAAGAGGGGGCGCTGCATCATTCGTAGGGGAAAACATGTTTACTGTTGCCTTGTTCCCTTTATTCATTTTGTATATATTTTATTTATATTTTAACATTTTTATTAGATTTTTTATATAAAAATAAAATAAAATAAATGATCCCTTTTTAGTGATATCCAATTGGTAGTTACAGTCTTGTCCCATCGCTGCAACTCCCCTATGGACTTGGGAGAGGGGAAGGTTGAGAGCCATCGAGAGCTTGCTTAACCCGAAAGCCAGCCGCACCAATGTGTTGGAGAAACAACTGGTAACCAAAGTCAACTTGCAGGCGCCCGGTCCGCCACAAGGAGTCACTAGCACACGATGGGACAAGGAAATCCTGGCCGGCCAAACCCTCCCCTAACCCGGACAACACTGGGCCAATTGTGCGCTGCCTCATGGGTCTCCCGGTCAAGGCCGGGTGTGACACAGCCTGGAATCGAACCCAGGGCTGCAGTGACGCCTCAAGCACTGTGAGGCAGTGCCTAGGAACGCTGTACCACTCGAGAGGCCCTCAGACAGTCTTTCTTGAGACATTGTGCATTATATGTCCATTGCGCTGCAAACAATTTAAACTTAGTCTTGAATGATGCAAGCCAAGTTATACCAGAGATAAGAGACTGTTGATATTGCAACCACACAACACAAATGCTGTTTCACTAGTATGAACGAAATCACAAACGGCTTTTTTTGTTAAAGCCCTCAAGAGCTGTTGTCAACTAAATATGATAATCTGTTTGCATCTGCCAATTTATTGGCTGTCCAGGATCCAGACGACTTGTCCCTATCGCTCCCTATACAGTTAATCTCTTTCTGTAACATGTTGAGGCCGGCAATTAAGGAGGATGAGATGCTCAATTAAAGATGTTGCTGAACTGCTGTATTTGAAGCACCACTGCCTTCTGCCCAGTTTCCCTGATGTTGCCAAGGCAATCAAGCTGTTTTTACCATCCCTGTAACTGTCGCTCCTGCAAAGAGATTGTTTTCTAAACTAAAACTCATAAAGTACTACCTATGTAAGCATTAGGCTCTCAGTCTGATATGTGTTTTTGAACACCTGAGTAAGTTCCACTCATTGCACTGGCACCGCTGTAGCCTTGACCACGGCATTTGTTCACCAATATCCCCTTACTTTCAATCAGATTCTTTATTTTTCAAGGCCTGAGGCACTTTCTCAGTCACATTCCTGAAGCCCAAGAAGAAAAACACTTAACTTCCTAATTCATATGGAAATTAAAAAGGTTTATGAAAGACTTAGTGGTGGGTTACTGTCAAAATGATTTATTAAATTAAAAAGATTGACATCTATGATAGGTTCAAGGGCCATCAGAACTCGCATTGCGGGGGTATCCGGTACGCCTGTGGATCTTCTTTGTAGAAAAGAACATTGATGCTGTTCTTTTCCCCCTAGTCTATTTAGTGCCGGGTCTTATCCACTCTGTTTTAAGGAGTCCTGATCCGCTTGTGGGCATTGTAGAGGGAAACAGAAGACACATACGTGTCCTGGGAGTCTTATCTTTCAGTGATGGGGTTATAATATTTTGAGGCTTAAACGGTTCAAAAGATAAAGCCACATTTGTAGGAAGAAAACAGAGTCGTGACCCCTAGTTTGGGAAACACTGGTCTATTGCATGTATTACCTATGGATAATTGTTGTGCAGTTTTTTTGTTGTCTTAACAGTATTCATGTCTAAGCTGTTTAAACAGAGTGCTTCATCCTCATCCCCCTAAATATCTGGCAAAATCTCTCTCCTCTGGTTCCTCTCCTCTTCCCTCGTTTTTGTTCTGTAATACAGTAGCCCTCTCATATAGTGCTAAGTGGAAGATGTAGCCCAGCTCTCCAGGAGGGCTAGCTAAGCTAAGAATAGAATATGTCTCTAAACACTTGTGGATGTGGATGCTACCATGATTATGGATAGTCCTGAATGAATCGGAAAAAATAATGATGATTGAGAAAGTTACAGATGCAAAAATATCATACCCCCAAGACATGCTAACCTCTCAACTTTATAATAATAGTGGAGGTTAGTATTTTTTGGAAGGTATGATATTTGTATGTCTGTAACTTTCTCCCTCGTCATTATTCACGATTCATTCAGGACTGTCTGTAATCATGGTAACATCCATATTACTGTAGACGTGTTTAGAAACATATGCTATTCTTATTTACAATAAAAGTGACTCCAAAATGACAATACATTGTATACCATTAATTTCTATTGGACACAAAATAATCTGAAACACAACCAAAACAAACAGCAAATGCAGCCAACAAGTTTGTAGAAACACAAGCTTGATGTTATCATTGTGTGCTAGGAATATGGAACCAAATACTAAACTTTTGACTACTTTAATACACATATAATACACATGGAGGGGAGGACTATGTACAAAAAGTACTATAATTTCTAAATGGTTCACCCGATATGGATGTAAATACCCTCAAATTAAAGCTGACAGTCTCCACTTCATCCTCGTAGTCATTGTATCATTTCACATCCAAAGTGCTGGAGTACAGAGCCAAAACAACAACAAATGTGTCAATGTCCCAATACTTGTGGAGCTCACTGTACCTACTGTATTTAGCAGAGGCCAGGTACATACCTGTGAGGGAGAGTCCTGCGGCTAACCCCTGACTCTGTCTCTGTGACTCACGCCTCACTCTCTGGGGAGTTTTTTCAAAGTGCCGTTTAGGCTTTCTTCATATATTTACCGCGTTACAAAGACGCAGGCAGCTTTGAAGGCAGCCAAAGCTTCAATTACACACCATAAACAAAACGTTTTCCCACAACGCTTAATGACCGTGGAGCCATGAGAGGGCTTCTAAACTACAGGGTTAGACACCCTACTCTGACGTTCAGTCTGCCAGTCTCACACTTTGCAAGGGGTTACTTAAAAGACTGGGAAATTGTTTACTGACTATTATACTTTGTGACTTTGTGACCACAAACACACACCTTGACATTGTGCCATAAATCAGAACATCAAATGATTTTATAGGATCAACAGACCTGGATCTGGTGTACTAGCTTTGTATTATCTGATTTGTATTAATTGATAATGTCATGTCTCCCTTGATAACAGGACAGCGTATTACACAGCATACAGACAAGTCTACAGACAAGACTACCGGGCGGTTTACAAGTGCTGTCCTGGATGGTCTCAACTCAACGGAGAGGCTGGCTGCTTGTATCGTAAGTCTTTCTCTATTCTTCTATTGCGTCATATTACTGAGGTTTCCAGTGTTAAAGTATCACAACCACCTAATGTTTCAAATCAGGTTATTGTTATCAGCATACAGAATATGTTTATTAGTACAGTACAAATGTAATCTTTCTTGGGAGAATGCTCACTTACACAGGAGTCGAGGTTATACTCGATAGGCACGTGAGAGGATAGAAGGGTGCCTCAAACTCATCTCTCACCCTGGGCCAGGAGCCGCGGTAGTTGGGAAAGCATTCAGGGAGAGGTTGTAAGGTCAAGAGATACTTAGGCCATCTACTGACTGCACTGTGCAGCTGTTATGAGTCAATGTCAGGCCTTTCTCAGTGCAACAGTGTGACGTTCACAACCAACACTGGGCAAAGGTCCAATGTGTTGAATCATGTTGAAAGCTTATAACCAACTGTTGACATTTTTGTTAAACCAGGTTTGCATTGCAATGTCTTGTTTTACATTCTACCAAAGACGACAATGAACTTACAGACATGTTAAAGTGTTGAGTGACCAGCAGACCTAATTCCCTATACATCTGGCTCAACTACACTTGGCTCGACAGGGCTCCTTGCGTCCTGAGATGGTGTGGGTTTCTGCGGCCAGAGAGCGAAGGCATGGCTGAACAGGTGCTCCTCATTGTTCAGTTGAGTTTGCCAATTCCAATGTGCTGACTGCTTCCTGGTGTAGTTGTGGCTCCACAGTTGAATCTTGGCTCACGCTCACATAGTCATGCACCATATTCCGAGTCAGCGGACTCAGAGGTGTAGTAGTTACTGGTGGTAAAGTTTGGAGGCTTGCACCATGGACCCGAGTAAAACTGGCTCCTGTGCCACAACTAAGGTTGCACATTTTGGGGAATATTCAGAGGTGGAAACTTTCCGTGGGACTTAACGGGAATATATGGGAATTAACAAGAATATATGCAAATTAATATTAATACCATTTAAATGTAGATGTTTTTTTGCATTGAGTAGATTTACCATATCATATGAAGACAGAAACATGAACCTTTTACCTTATCATAAGTAGACATAATTGCAAATGATTAAATCCTTCCAATAGAAATTTAAAAAAGCAATTAAGTTACGAATTTAACTGTAATTAAATGAGTTGACTCTTCACATGGGATGATTTCACTGAACAACAAAGGAAAGGGAATATTGAATGATCCCCAATGATCCATTACATCTCCCAAAAATTGTTCAACATACATCTGTGAAATGGTAGTTTAGACACTAAAGCTTTGGTTGTCTTCCTCTCAGGCTTCCATGTCTTTTCCCTGGACCTCCTCAATGTCCACCTCTTGAACATCAGACTCTGAGGCCTCATCTTCACTGTCACTTTCCAAACTTGTTGAGGATGGCTCATTGTCAGGCTCAAAAAGCCTCAAATTTGCCCAGAAGGCCACCAATTTTCAACCCTTGTATTGGTCAGCTTGTTGCGTGCTTTGGTATGTGTGTTCCCAAACAAGGACCAGTTACTCTCTGAGGCGGCTGATGTTGGTGGGATTTGGAGGATGATGGAGGCAACAGGGGAAAGAGCCTAAGATCCCCAAAGTCCCTTCCACCAGGAGGCTGATGAAATATGTTGGCATGACTGCCATATTGGTATTTCCATCCCAAAGCTCTTGCTTGGAAGTGTACTTCGCCAGACTGCCAAGAACCTTGCCCTCATCCAGGCCAAGGTGGTGAGACACGGTAGTGATGACACCATAGGCCTTGTTAATCTCTGCACCAGACAGGATGCTGTTGTACCCCAGCATACTTGGGGTCCAACATGTACGCTGCAGCGTGTATGGGCTTCAGGCAGAAGTTTTCACGCTTTCTGATGCATTTCAGAACTGCAGTTTACTCTGCTTGGAGCAACAGTTAAGTGGGCAGGGCAGTACGGATTTATTCTCTTACATCTGCAAGCTGAGTCTAAACATCAGACAGGATGGCATTTTCTCCCTCAATCCGTGCAATGGCTACTGCTATAGGTTTCAGGAGTTTCAGGCTGCTTACCACTCTCTCCCAAAATACATCATCTTGGAGGATTCTCTTGATGAGGCTGTCCATATCGGCAGACAGTGATATGGCCATTTATTGGAGAGACTATTTCCCCTCTAGGAGACTGTCAAACATGATGACAACATGATGGGGGTGATGTGAGGGTAGGACTCCCTACTTTAGACCAAGCAGCCTTCATGTTGGCAGCATTGTCTGTCACCAGTGCAAATATCTTCTGTGATCCATCACTGATGACTGCCTTGAGCTCATCTACAATGTAGAGACCAGTGTGTCTGTTGTCCCTTGTGTCTGTGCTCTTGTAGAATACTGGTTGAGGGGTGGAGATGATGTAGTTAATTATTCCTTGCCACGAACATTCGACCACCCATCAGACATGATTGCAATACAGTCTGCTTTCTCTATGATCTGCTTGACCTTCATTTGAACGCTGTTGAACTCTGCATCCAGCAAATAAGTAGATAAAGCATGTCTGGTTGGAGGGGTGTATGCTGGGTGAAGAACATTCAGAAATCTCTTCCAATACACATTGCCCGTGAGCATCAGAGGTGAACCAGTTGCATACACAGCTCGAGCAAGACATTCATCAGCATTTCTCTGACTACGAGTCAAGAAAACATCTGATTCCAGGATGACCATGAGCTGTTGCTATCGATAAAGTTTCTGAGTCATAATTTTCACCCTGAATAGAAGTAGAGGGGCTTTTGTCAGAGGTTGCTTGTTGTGAGCGCTGAGGGAACTCCATGCACTTGGCCAGATGATTCTGCATCTTTGTTGCATTCTTCATATATGATTTGACACAGTATTTGCAAATATACACAGTGTCACGCCCTGATCTGTTTCACCTGTCTTTGTGCTTGTCTCCACCCCCTCCAGTTGTCGCCCATCTTCTCCATTATCCACTGTGTACTTATACCTGTGTTTTCCGTTTGTCTGTTGCCAGTTCGTCTTGTTTGTCAATCTTACCAGCATTCGTCCTGTCAGCTCTTGTCTTTTTCCCTGCCTCTCCTGCCTGTCCTGACCTTGTACCCGCCCGCCTGACCACTCTGTCTGTCCTGACCTTGTACCCGCCCGCCTGACCACTCTGTCTGTCCTGACCTTGTACCCGCCCGCCTGACCACTCTGTCTGTCCCGGACCTTGAGCCGTCCTGTACATTTGTCCCACCTATGGATTATTGACCTCTGCCTACCCTGACCCTGAGCCTGCCTGCCGTCCGGTCTGCACTTGGATCTTACCTTGACTCCTGATCCACAGCTTTTCTTTTTACATTAGCTGCAATGAAATGTCTCCACACATCAGATAGTGCCCGTGGCATTTCCTGTAAAGATTGGATTTTATTTTTATTGCTAACAAATACAATTCCTTGTACAGATAAATAGTTAAGCAGTTAAATTGAACAACTCCTTTGTAAGATAAATGTTTTAGAATTAAACATGTATGGAAACAGGTGAATTAACACTCCTCAGTTAGCAGGCTCAAGTAAGCTAAAACCCATATGGTACCAAAAACTAACTAGCATAAATTGTTAACAAGTTAGAAATGATTTAAACACACTTTGCTGTAGGCTACTATTTATTAGTTAACCAAAAATCATGTATGTCATATAAAATATATTCACACCGCCCAGTATTGTAATCAAAACTTACCAGTAAGCATGAAGTCCTTGGCTCAGACAGTGTAGTAGTGGGGCCTCAATAGCATCTCATTAGTGTGCAGGATTTTGAGAATCAGATGTACATGTGATTGAAAACTGCACTGTACATGTGATGGAAGAATGCAGAGGGTTGCAATTCCATTGAATGGTGGATAGTTTAACCAAAATATGCCACCAGACCTAGAATTGCCTTATGTGTATCCCACGAAAAAATGTTCACTGTTATAAGCTAACTTTTTTGATGAATTTAAGTAAAATACCCCAAATTCCCGGGCTTAACTTCCCATGGAAAATTTCCGGGAAAATTCCAGAAATGTATTAGAAAGTTTCTGACCCTTTGCAACACTAGTCCCAACCTACCAACCAACCAGTGGTGACCTGTCATTCAGTGCAGGTGAGGCAGAACCCCACCTATTTTGAACTCCAACTGTTTAGCTAATATATAGTACCAGACACAGCTACTCATTCAAGGGTTTTTCTTTAGTTGTACTATTTTCTACATTGTAGAATACTAGTGAAGACATCAAAACTATGAAATAACACATATGGAATCATGTAGTAACCAAAAAAGTGTAAAACAAATCAAAATGTATTTCATATTTTAGATTCTTCAAAGTGGCAACCCTTTGCCTTGACAGCTTTGCACACTCTTGGCATTCTCTCAGATTCACCTGGAATGCTTTACCAACAGTCTTGAATGAGTTCCCACATATGCTGAGCATTTGTTGGCTGCTTTTCCTTCACTCTGCCGTCCGACTCATCCCACACCATCTCAATTGGGTTGAGGTCGGGTGATAGTGGAGGCCAGGTCATCTTATGCAGCGCTCATTAACTCTCCTTCTTGGTCAACTAGCCCTTACACAGCCTGGAGGTGTGTTGGGTCATTGTCCTGTTGAAAAACAAATGATCACATTATATCTACAGTAGCTTTGATTGGACCGTCAAGATCATACTTTCAAAATCTTAGATGGAGGCTAGCAGTCATCATCATGAATCAAGTCGACAATATACCGGCAAATCATTTTCAATCCTTGTCATATGAAGAGAAATTATGAAGAGAAATTATAGATAACATGTATCGGTGCTCATCGGCCATTGGCCATAAACATTACACAACAAGTTGGAAATCACAAATTCAACAATGAGTGGTTTGGAAGGAATCGGTGGCTAACTGCAAGTATTGTAAAGCAATTGCTAGCCAGCTATTCAGTGGATTGGGGGTATGGTCCAGGTCTGGGTTTAAGGGTCTCTTTTCCAAGCTTAAAAGGATAAACATTCAACGCCATGGGCCAGGAAGTTGAATACATTGGCCATGCTGTCATTCCAGCATGACTTCTGCCGTGTTCAAAACAACTGGAAAATCGGAACTGGGAAATCTCAGACTTCAGTGAGTTGAAGACAACTGTGAACTGGGAAAAAACAAGCTCCGACTGGGAAAATGCATTTTAAACAGTCATCCAATTCAGAAATCCAAGTCTGGAACCCAACCTAAAGATCACTAACGTCATGCTTCAACCTTGTTTATTTACGAGTTCACAGTTGTCTTGAAAGCTCCATAAATCTAGAGAATGCCAGACTTTGATGACAAAGTTTGATGACAAAATGTTTCCCACGAAGGACCGCCGCGCCACCTTCATGTTCAACAAGGTGAGTACAAACATGTATTGTATGCTGCTGCATAAATTATGTAATATCCCAGGGAGATATGTATACTGTAGCTAAGAAAGCAATACTAAGTAAATGTTTTGTAGTAAACTGTTAGTAGCCCATGTATCTCACCCTAATATTTTGGTCAATTTTTTTCCCCTCATAATTTAGCCTACTGTTCTGACTTGGTGGTTTGCATGTAGTCTATAGCCTGTTTAAGAGAAGTATCATCATTGAATATTGTAAGAGCTTTCATTGCCTGCTTATATGAGCCCTTTATTTATCCTGCGGTTCTGACTTGGTGTACAGTGAGAATACTGTAAGAACAGCCTATGTTCTGAATTCTGTCGCTGTACATTTCAAAAGTGCAGAATAAATAGTTGTATTGACTTTGTCTGTCCTAGCTCGCTCAATGTTGCCTCTTATACACTGCCAGATAAGGCTCTGATAGCCATGTGTACCGGTGGTAAGGTTTTGGGACTGCTGTTGTGACTCTGCTGTTGGGACAGCTTTATGAAGGTCTTAACAGTGTGTGGGCACCGTTTGTCACCGTTATAGTCCAACTAAGATTTGCATGCTTAAACTGCTACTGCAACCAACCCTCGTCTGGGGGCAAGAAACAATGACTATCAACCCAGAGTAGAGAGCCTAACTGCAAATGAACAGAAAATAGTCAAGAAGAAAACATTACAATGAGTCTAAAGAGAATCTCCACAAATCTAATCCTTTGATGATGGATGGGAGGGTTATGGGGATCTGCTGGGCTAGGTGCCACGGTAACAGGAGAGCACAGTTTCTCTAGGGCAGTGGCTGAGGCTGGGTTAGCTTTGTTGCTGAGGCTGCTTGAGGCGGGCAAGGGGCATAAGACTGGGGCTGGGGGTGAGTCTGCTGCTGGGCCTTGTGCTGAACATCTCCGTGTGGACAGGCTTATCCCCAAGCCAGTGAGACCTGGCAGGGCCTTTTGATGGGATTTTACAGCCTATGATCGGCATTGCGTAACCTGCATACTTCAGAGAGCATCCCTGGCAAAGCCCCCGTAAACAGCGTAGGCATCACTATCCCTACCAGTCTTCATCCCCTGTGTCCAGGCCCTGGGACCACCCTGTATGCTGTATCGAGCCTCCTCTCACGCCCGGAGCATGCTAATGTCTGGGACAGGCGCTGGTGGGAAGAGGCTGGGTTGGGCCGAGGGGGCAAGGCTGGGTTGGGCCGAGATGATCCCCTGGATGTGCCTTTCAGCAGGGTCTCATTATGGGGTCCATGCTTTCCTCAAAGACCTCTTTGTCTCTGGTTAGAATGTTACAGTATTAAATTATCCAGGGAAGCATTAGGCTGTCTGCTCAACCCCTGAGATTTGGTTTGTTTTAAAACACCACACAAAGAAACATCTTAACAGGCATTCCCCAGCGCTGCCCGGTGTCTCCCTCACTAAGTCGCAGGGTTTTGTTTTTCTTCTGCGTGACAATGTCTGCTCTCTTCGACGCACGGCTGGGCTTTTATCTCCGTAACTTAAGACACGGCAGTACTTTGAGACGGGAAAAACTAATCACCCTTTTCTCTGAGCCATTGAACCAGGATAAAAGGAAGCTCACACCACAATCCACCCTCTCTCGCTCTCACACACTTAGGCCTGTGCTATCTCCAGTGTTCTTCATTCAACACAATTCAATCTATAGGACAGTGCATTTGACATCCAAGGAGACAGATCAGCTTTTTAGCAGAAACTGTAAAACATACAGCTTTTGTAAAGCCTCTGAAAACCCCAGAGATTGAAATGAGAATGTTGTGCATTAAGATAGTGATTTAGTGTCTGGCATCTGTGAGATGTGTGTGTGCACGCATGTGTGTGTGTGTGTGTGTGGTGCGGGTTCCTCTACTCGAATAAAAAGTGAATGTAAGCTAATTAGACTAATGACCAGTGGTTATTGTGAGACAATTGAGCGGAATGAAGTCACATCATGGAGAAAAACAGCCCGGCACAGTGATGAGCAGTCATGCTAACAGCCCCCTTTCCAACCCTCTGTCTATCCCCCTCTCTCTTCTCCTTTTGGCTTACTTCTATCGTCCTCCTTCTCTCCCCATCTCTTGCCCATATACAGTCCAGCTGTTCACTTTCGCTGTGGGCATTTTTCGACTTGCTGGCTCCACTTGTTGAGTTCTCCCTCATCCTCTGCTAAGAGATACTCTTATTTTGTCATATTTAAGGATTGAGAATTGTAAAACATTTGAAATATTTTGGTTTATTGTCACGGCTCCTGCTCTGTCCCTCCCCTTCCTCCCTTTTCCTAGTCGTTCTATTCCCTGCCTTCTAATCCTGATTTCATATAGTGTGGGACAAGCATCCTATTGACATGACATAGTTGGGATTCTTAGACTGAAGTATCAGATGGCAGATGGTAGCCATTGCATGTAATCAAAGTTAAAGTGCAGACCTAATGGATTTAGAAGACATCCTCTTTGTCCAGTACATGCGTTAAAACCCAACATTTCGGTTGCATAGGCCTGTTTTGACTGAGAATCCTGTAGTGGTGTAATCAATAGGAACCTTTCCCACAAGGAGTGGGATCTGTGCACACTGACATGTGTTCTAACTGGCTTGAATTCCATTTGCCACTGTTTTTCCAAGTCAAGTGCACATGGAAGTGCATGCAAATGCTTCATTTGGTTCATCCATTGAAATAGGTTTCTTTTTGTGTTTTTGAAAAGCACCAATTGGCTTGATGACTAACTGACTCTCCTGAGGGTTAAAGTCCTTCTTTTGGTTCAATCCCAATCCCAATTAATTGACGACAAGCCTTGTTTTTCACAATGCCTGTACTGGTGGCGGTACTTGCTAATGGTGCTTCTTGAGACTTCCGTCCACATCTCCATTCTAAGGTCCATTCAAAAAGCTAAGTGTTTATCCCCAGCGAGTGGCCGCTGGCTGGAGAGTGGACTGGGACGGTCAAGAGTGGAAGCGGGCAGTTATGTTGATTGACGGCAACAATTAGTTTTGTGACAGGGGATGAAGAGCGGGGACAATGGCGCCACCAGTTTGAGCCCTTGTTAACTGCTGAATGGGAACTGGCCCCCTTTTGTGGCGGGAAAGACCAGGCTGGCGGATGTACACTTGAAGCAGGCCCAGTAACGGGACGAGGAGATTGGCTGTCCATGGGTGGTCTTTGTGTCTGTGTGGAGAAACACTGCATCCTGGGAACAGCTATGTCACTGGTCAAAGTCATAAACAAATGTGCATAAACAGGCCGGCTGTCCAACCAAGGCATGGCATGGTGTCTCAGTGTCACAGGGACCAAGCTCATTGTCTTGGGATGTTTTCATCTGGGTTTTACATGTCCATGGTAAACACAGTGTATGAAAAGCAGGAGTGTCAAATGTACCACAAATATTCTCCTCCACCCATGTGAGTCTAGTACTGGTTATCTTGACACAGTGTGACCGACACTCCCAAACAGTGAGACATTCTGATTCATTCAGTTTAGCCACCAGGTTTTTCCACTTCACATGCAGTCTGCATATCCTACCTCCAATTCATACTAAGATATGTGATTTAGGATACAGGCTTGAAATATTTTAATGGTAAATGACAAGAGATTTTATGCAAAGCAAGGATAATTACACATTTTTGGAATCCCCTGGAACCATTTCTGAGTGACATCTAAAGTTGTTCTGATGACGAGGACCATCTGACAGTGCTGCCCCTGGCCTGGCTCCTGTGAGAACCCTTTGCTTTGGCACATGTATCTGCAAAGCAGAACATGCCTTGCTGCCTCAAACTACAGTGCTACGCTACGTGCGTACCGATTACTAACCCAAACAGTTGGCGGCTGGGGCTTTTGTGCCTAACAATTACAGTAAGTCTGCTCCCCCTCTTTCTCACTCTGGGCATTAAACAGATCGACACAGCCTAAACAAGCAGAGCCTTATCGTAGACTATAGAGAGAAACTGCCAATGATGTGATGTGTAGGCCCTGTCAGAGGCTGAGCTGGTGACACCTGCTCCTTGGACTCCAGCGTCCATCCGGTAGCGGTGCGACTCACTGACCTCCCTCTGTGGGCTCTATTTGAGCAAACCTAATGCAATGGTAAATCATACCGCTTATAGGTTCAGGGGTGTGTCAAACTTTTGTGCTATTTTCACAACCGGAAGTATGGATGCAGTAGCTGGCGGTGGTGCGAAAGGGCTGGGTTTTGATTAATGAACAAGTTGTGGGTATGTTGAGGCTTGGTCCCTCACTGGCCAATCAGAACGTGCTCCATGCCTAATTATGTGGTTGCTTCAAGTTATATATTTACAGTCTTTTATGTATTGCGTTGTCATCAACTCTGATTCTAATGTTAGACCATTGTAGCCTAGTTCGTTAAATAGCCTGCCGCATATTTGCTAAATACTGTATGTTGAACATGTTTGCAGTCCACATTGTTGTAATTGCGTTTCTTCAATATGGAAATACTTTGTTAAACATAGGCTATAGCATTCACACTGATATACGGCCTAGGCCTACTGTAAATTATAGTCTGGACATGGACATGCCAAATGTAGTCAATAAGCACAATTAAATTCAGTAGGCTATTGATAAGGCCTAGAAAAACTGTATAATTCAAATCAAAACTAAACAACACCTTATTTTAAACAGGATTAATACAGTTACATGCACCATAATTGCTCCCCGTGGGCAGGCAGGGTAGGCTTGGTTCTTATGCAAATTAAACAAAATGGGGGGAAACCAATAGCTGTTTGTTTGTTTCAAAATACGAGATTCACCAACACAAAATGCGCATTTCTGTACCATTGGCACTGTACGTTCTCGCTTCCGGCTCTCAAAATCCATGCTACTATTAACTGTGTTACCGTTAAGACCTGCTTTCTGTGGGTCTTAAAACTTCCAATTAGCACTGCATGAAATTGTCACTTTTGCGCTTGTTTTTAGGGTCACATCTCAACTATTGGCACCGGGAGTTGGAACCCAAATTATTTTCCAACCGTTCCTTTCCGAACAGAACCCCTTCTTTTTTTGTTCCGTTCCACTGTTCTGACAAGCATAATAAAGTTCTGAACTGTGGGATCTGTTCATATTGTTCCTTTTCATACATGTTTTATTACCGGTAAAATCAACATTGTTTTTACATTTAGCTCATTGTTTTTTCCTAATTTACCCCAATAATTAGCACAGATAGAGCAGCTTGCTATGGAACAGGAAAACAGGTTGTTAAACGTATTTAATTGGTCAGATATGTGCAGAGTCTCAAGATTTGAAAATAACGGTTCTGTTCTGGAACAGTAGAGATCACTTTATGTTCTGGTTCTGTTCCTCTAAATGTTTTGTTATTTTCTGGTTTTCTGGTTATTTTCTGTTCCCTCAACCGGTTCCAACCCCTGATTGCCACCCCCCCCACCTCAACGCAAGCGAGCTGATGTTAGTCAGGTAAATTGCTGAACCTGGCATTAGGGCTGGAAAATACCAGTGCGCCAGTTTTTACATGACGAAATTGCAAACTGACGTGAGTTTTACATTTGTGCCTCCTTAACGATAATAGAGCCCTCTGTCTCTGTGGAAGCAGATAATCCCCTCAGACAAGGTGTCTTTGTTACAGAGTGAAGGCAATCACAGAGACAGATGAGAGTGAGTCTTACGCCGTTCGCCACACTGCACGGCAAGTTATGGAATTATTTCAAGGGAGATTAAGCAGTGTAAGGTGCAAGGAGTGGGCAGCAAGGGTGGGCCAAAAATGCCCTCCCTAGTTAGCTGCCAAAAAGTCTATGTCTACCATTTATGGAGGGTGAAAAAGACAATCCCCTTGTTTGCCTTGTGGCATTTTGAAAACTTCAGGTTTGTTTGACCCCTTGTTTCCTTGCCAGTGGTTTTCTCAGGTCATTAAAGAAGTGTCTACTTGTTAAACATAAAATAATGTTGCTTCCTATAGTCATGTAATTTTGCTCTCAGCACCTCATAGCCTGGTCAGAACAGCAGTAATCCTACTGTACGCTGTAGATACAGCAGAACAGTGTGTGGGGACATGAAAGTCACTTTACGATTAGATTACAGGGATATACAGTCATTGATTTCACAGCAGGTTCTCGCCAGGTCTGCTGGACCAGCCTCTTACTAACTTGCATTGCTAGTGGTTACAGTACTTCCAATGGAGATCGGTGACAGAACCATCTGTTTTCTTTAGATCAATTGTCCCATCTCTGTCTCCTCTCCTGCTGATGTCACCCACCTGTGGGATGTGAGTGAGATGAATGGCTGCTCATTATGAAGCTGTCCGGAATTGAGAGGAGCTGCTGTTTCTATGACACACGGCAGCTAATAGCTAGAGAAACCACCTGTCGAGATGACGACATAAAATGACATATTGGACATAATTTGGTTTTAATCGTTTTTCGAGGAAGGTATTTATAGACTGCCAAACCCTTTTCTCCTTTTGTTGTCGCTTAAAAAAAACTTGAATATCTTGTCAATCATTTTTATTGCTAATGTTGAACTGTGCACCACCTCGGATCTTTGGCTGGTATGTCGTTACAACTAATAACGGGCTCATATATGGCTTCAAAAAGGAGAGGGATTGTAAATTGGTCTTCCAGTTGCCAATTGGATTAGATGAGCAATGAAATGCATTTTGGTAGACACTGCATCTCTACACCTGAGGAGGGATGGGATGAGAGCGGGCATTCCTGCCATGATTAGGTGACTTTACATCTCTGTCTGAGCCTAATTCCTGCCACTGCCAATATGGGTGTGAGAAAACACAAGCGTCAATCCTTCTAAGACTACACCCTGCTTAACGCATGCATGCATGCACACACACATACACACACACACGCACACACACGCTTGGAGGTGAAGGAGAGATAGAATGTGAGTTATGTGACTGTATGGAATGCGATGCCTACACCTCTGTGCTGGATTCACGTGGCTTAGCTACCCAGTGGTTTGAGGTGTTTTCTTATTCCCCCCTAGATTCCACAAATTTCACACGTCTTAATGAGAGAAGGAATTTGACTCTGGGGATTTAACTAGATTTAACCATTCTCTGTCCTAGATTGATTCACCCTGTGGTTCTCTGCCTCATCTTACACTAATACTACTGGATGCATGATCTTTGTCTGTGTGGAGACATGGGCCATAGGTTCAGTTTAAGGGCAGATCGCTATGTGACCTTACTATACCAGTTTTGATAGATGGTCATATGGTATTACATGAGAACTATCTTGCGTAAGATCCTTACACATGCCAGTGAGAGAGAGATGGGGGTGTGGGGGGTTAACTACTGTATGTCCTTTAGCAGAGATGTAGCCTGTTTATCTCACTCAGGGATAAATCATCTCAGCTGATTCATCCCCCCCACCCAGAAAAACATTCAGATTAAGGGTTTTTCACCGGGCAATGTGCCTGACATCCACCCTCCTTCTTTAAGGGAGCTAACTGGTGGAGGGAGACCTTTTAGTGTGGTTTGTTTAACATCAGGAGCATCAAATTCCCTTTGCAATCTGGTGTTAACAGGGCGCTGACGAGGCCCTGATAGAATAAGGTCAAACTGTCCTGAACTGCAAATGTTGAAATCCTGTGACAGCACCCAGGTGTTTCTGCTCCTCTCATCTCTTCTCTTTCTTTCTCTCCATCTCTCACCCTGTCCATCCCATCCCGGTGCTGTTCTCCAGCGGTGTGCAGCTACGGCGTGTGCTTCAACGGGGGCCAGTGTCGACAAGGATCCCGCTCCAGCTCCCAGCTCTGTGATTGTCCTGCTGGCTTCAATGGGCCCAGTTGCCAGTATGGTGAGTACAGCACTCTCTGTTTAATGTAGTTCATACAGTATGTCCTGCTGTTCCTGTCTGTGTCTGTATGTATCTCTGGCCCCCCTCCATCTACTTCCATTATACAAGCCCTGTTGAACTACTTCTACCTTATCACTAGCAGACAGCATTTACAGTATCACTCTGTGCTATAATAACAGTGCTTCACACACAGTGGATTAATAGGCAGTAGTAAGTAGAGCAGGCATCTTATGAGCAGGGAAACTGAAAATCGATTGAAAAAGAGAGCAGTTTGTCAATTGATTAAAAACACATTTCTGTTTATTTGACCTCAGATAAGTGTTATTATATCAACCCAATCTCTTCGCAGTCTCACTGAACTCAACTTGAGTGATCACATTTCCCTACGAATGAATGGGAATCTCCTTACATCAACAGTTGCCATGTTGCCATTATGTTATCAGCAGCAGTTGTGGAAGTCAAGCCGTCAAAGCAGTGCGTTAGAGTGGAGGATGTTGTTGTTTTTCTGACCACTACGCACGACAGGAAATTCCTTCAAGAGCTTGGCTTTCAGCAGAGTCTCCTGTCTCTCATACAGTCTAGGGCTTCTCAGACACCCTAGATTGGTAGCCAACATCGGCACTCTCCCAAGTTCAAAGGTACAGCAAGTGGAGAACAATAGGAGTCCCCTTTATGAAGTGCCCGAACAAGACCCAGCCCAGTCTGTCTGGGATCTCACAGCTCTCTCACAAGATGTTAAACACGCCAACAACAGATGACAATCACGCAAGGCTTTCCTCTGATGGGGCAGGTCCAGTACTGATATACTTACTCCAAGCTGTCTACGATGGCTGATCTGATAGCTTCCATCTGTCTGTCTGCTTAAGCTGGAGACTCTGGGAACACACATTCTCAATGAGGTGTGAGCACAGCTGGAGACCATTTGGTGGGTGCTGTCACAGGGCTGAGAGGGACTGAGGTGGTCTGTGGAATATACAGGGCACGCACACACACACACGCTGTATTCAAAGCCCATTGAGATATGCTGCCTGGTAGGAGGAGTAGCCTAGTGGTTAGAGCGTTGGACTAGTAACCGGAAGGTTGCAAGTTCAAACCCCCGAGCTGACAAGGTACAAATCTGTCGTTCAGCCCCTGAACAGGCAGTTAACCCACTGACTTGCCTAGTTAAATAAAGGTAAAATAAATAAAAATAAAAATGACCCTTTAAGGGTCCAGGGTTAACATGCTACATAGTGGTCACAGCTAGATTGCATCTAAAGAACAGTGAAAAGTACCAGTACAGCATAGACATCTATGTGCTTTGATGTGGTTGTTCAGTGTGAGAGGAGATACAGGCCTCCTGTGATCCTCCCTGTAGCTGCTCATCCGTTAGCCAGACCTGGACTCTGCATCCCAGAGGGCTGTGGTGAGAATGCATACCTCGCTGACAGACATGATGTATTATGGGATGAAGTGTGGAGGCGAGGACCCAGCCCTACTCCCTTTATCCCAGGGCTCTCACTCCACAGCTACCTGACAGAGAAAGGAGAGCCTGCTGTTGAAGACCTGACCCCTTTGTGAAAATGATCCTGGAAAAGGCAGACAATCCAAATCCCATCTTTCAACCTGCTCTGTCTCTTTGTTTGATCAAGCTATTCTGAGCTCAGCCATGTTCTGTGATTTCACTGAAATACACTCACTGCTTAGTGTCTTTCCTGTCTCTGTGATGGCCAGACATTTTTTTTTACTCTTCAGCTCTGAGAACAAGGTTGTAGACTGTGAGGGGCCCTCGTTAAAAAAATATATATATTTAACCTTTATTTAACCAGGTAGGCTAGTTGAGAACAAGTTCTCATTTACAACTGCGACCTGGCCAAGATAAAGCAAAGCAGTTCGACACATACAACAACACAGAGTTACACATGGAATAAAACAAACATACAGTCAATAATACAGTGTGTGCAAATGAGGTAGGATAAGGGAGGTAAGGCAATAAATAGGACTTGGTGGCAAAGTAATTACAATGTAGCGATTAAACACTGGAATGTAACGGTAGATAAGACTGGAGAGTGTGTACTTTGTGTGTTGGATGTATGAGTAAATGGTTAGCCTGGTGTGAAGCAGCGTGTCACTTGCCTTGCCCATGCTGATCCGTCTTTTGAAGGACAGAGGGAGGGTTAAACATCAGGAAATAATCAACTCAGGCCATTCACAGAGACTCACTGGGGATCCCCTGCTGCTCTCTCTCTGTCTGTCAGCCTCTCTGTTTAACGTCAGAGGAGACACCAGCAGCTAGCTAGCTATCCCCCCTCCAGCTCCCCTTCCTCCCCTTCCTCACACACACGTAAAGACTTCCCGCCATTGTTCAGGATGGTGAGTGATAGCTGTCGCCAATGGCCACCCAGGGTCCTACTGTAGCTGAAGACCCCCGTCCTACTATTAGGCTATCACCCCATGAATGGAGTGGCAGTTATATTGCCATGTGATTGGCACCGAATGGACCACTGGCCTAGGTGCGTGCACCACAATTGGTTCTGGCTGACCTAAAGCAACCCCTACAGTGGCAGGAGTTCTACATGAAGAGTTTATTTACAAAATGCTATAAATCCATTTTCAGAAATGTTGGTAAATTAGCTTTTATTTCTTAAAGACATGGCATGGGGTTGTTCAATGACATGCATATATTTTTGTAAATCTATCACTTAATTGTTTCATTTTAGAGAGACAAATAAACATATTTTGTTGCAAAACGCTATATACAGTTGAAGTCGGAAGTTTAAATAACCTTAGGTTGGAGTCATTAAAACGCGTTTTTCAACCACTCCACAAATTTCCTGTTAGCAAACTATAGTTTTGGCAAGTCGGTTAGGACATCTACTCTGTGCACGACACAAGTACATTTTCCAACAATTGTTTGCAGAAAGATTATTTCACTTATAATTCACTGTATCACAATTCCAGTGGGTCAGAAGTTTACATACACTAAGTTGACTGTGCCTTTAAACAGCTTAGAAAATTATAGAAAATAATGTCATGGCTTTAGAGGCTTCTGATAGGCTAATTGACATCATTTGAGTCAATTGGAGGTGTACCTGCGGATGTATTTCAAGGCCTACCTTCAAACTCAGTGCCTCTTTGCTTGACATCATGGGAAAATCTAAAGAAATTAGCCAAGACCTCAGAAAAAGAATTGTAGACCTCCACATGTCTGGTTCATCCTTGGGAGCAATTTACAAACACCTGAAGGTACCACGTTCATCTGTACAAACAATAGTACGCAAGTATAAACACCATGGGACCACACAGCCGTCATACCTCTCAGGAAGGAGTTCTGTCGCTTTCTGTCTCCTAGAGATGAACGTACTTTGGTGTGAAAAGTGTAAATCAATCCCAGAACAACAGCAAAGGACCTTGCGAAGATGCTGGAGGAAACAAATACAAAAGTATCTATATCCACAGTAAAACGAGTCCTATATCGACATAACCTGAAAGGCCGCTCAGCCAGGAAGAAGCCACTGCTCCAAAACCGCCATAACAAAGCCAGACTACGGTTTGTAACTGCACATGGGGACAAAGATCATACTTTTTGGAGAAATGTCCTCTGGTCTGATGAAACAAAAGTAGAACTGTTTGGCCATAATGACCATCATTATGTTTGGAGGAAAAAGGGGGCGGCTTGCAAGTCGAAGAACACCATTCCAACCGTGAATGATGGGGGTGGCAGCATCATGTTGTGGGGGTGCTTTGCTGCAGGAGGGACTGGTGCACTTCACCAAATATATGGCATCATGAGGTAGGAAAATGATGTGGATATATTGAAGCAACATCTCAAGACATCAGTCAGGAAGTTAAAGCTTGGTCGCAAATGGGTCTTCCAAATTGAAAATGACCCCAAGCATACTTCCAAAGTTATGGCAAAATGGCTTAAGGACAACAAAGTCAATGTTTTGGAGTGGACATCACAAAGCCCTGACCTAAACCCTATAGAACGTTTTTGGGCAGAACTGAAAAAGTGTGTGCGAGCAAGGAGGCCTACAAACCTGACACCAGCTCTGTCAGGAGGAATGGGCCAAAACTTATTGTGGGAAGCTTGTGGAAGGCTACCTGACACATTTGACACAAGTTAAACAATTTAAAGGCAATGCTACCAAATACTAATTGAGTGTATGTAAACTTCTGACCCACTGGGAATGTGATTAAAGAAATAAAAGCTGAAATAAATCATTCTCTCTATGATTATTCTGACATTTCACATTCTTAAAATAAAGTGGGGACTTTTTACACGGATTAAATGTCAGGAATTGTGAAAATCTGAGTTTAAATGTATTTTGCTAAATTGTATGTAAATTTCCGACTTCAACTGTATCCACCTCACTCTCAGAGAAATAAGTAGTAATGCTAGGTTATAAACAGTTAATGTGACAAATAACTATATTTTAAATAAAGAACTGTTCATATTATACATTTGTGACATCAATATTTAAAAAACATGTTACCATGGATACCACTAGCTATATCTTGACACAGAAAGAATGTGTTTACAGGCTGTGTTTAATATTAAATGAATAAATACAGCAATATTAGATCTGTATCTGTATATTTACATTTGACATTTGTCATTTAGCAGATGCTCTTATCCAGAGCGACTTAGTGTTAGTGCATTCATCTAGGTGAGACAACCAACATTCCATTCCAGTTAAATAATTGATTTATAGTGTTTTGCATCAAAAATCTAAATCTAAAATCTATTATAAAACAATATGAGAAGAGTACTAATAGACACACATGAAGGTACCCATAAGCAATCATTTCTGATGAAAAAACACAAATGTGAAAATAGATGAAACTCTTGACATGGGCACTGATAACCTCCAAGCTGGCATTTGTAGTTCACCACTGGACTTTTACAGGTCCTAATGACAGCTACAGGCCTAGCAGGCAAAGACAGTACAGGCTGAGGTTACACAATATGGCCCATTTGAGAAGAGACCATAACATGAAGCTTCCAAAATATGTCTCTGTTCAATAATGGCTGTCTGTTTCTGTAATTCACTTACGTAGAGACCAATGGTAGTCCTCCTACAGCACCATGTCTTGTTTGCAATTCGGACACTATCCAGAATAGGCATCCACTACAAAAGAAGAAATAAGAGCCATGGTGCGTGTGTGGATACCAGGGGGGCAACTTTCACTGGGGATGGGGGCATGTCCCCCCCATATTCTGAAATTGCATTTTTGTCCCACCCAGTTTTATCATTGGAATGTGATACAAAATGAGGCAATGGTGTGCTTTAGGACCATGCGGACGCCTCCAAGCGGTCGGGTAAGATGTTTGGAGTGTTTAGCCGACTGGATGTCCCCCCCTTCTAAAAACCAAAGTTGCGCCCCTGGTGGATACTATCCTGTGTCCTGTTTGCAGGCTGTTATTATGATTCAAGTTTCTGTTGTGGTGATCATGCTTTCTCAGAACTGTCAGACTGGTGCACTTTGTGTCATCACATGTTCACACATAAGATGAGAAACATTGTTGCGGGATACAAGTGTTGTGTTGCCTGATGCATACCAACACTCTGTACTGAGATTCACTCATGGTGTAATTACTGTGGTCTCTTCCTCTCAGCCTTTTGTCTGTGAATTCCTTCCTTTGGCATGCGGTGGGATGTGATTCTCTGTTTCCTGTTGCGTTGATGTGGTTCCTCTGTGTTTGTCAGTGTGGTGTGTTTCTGTATTTAGGGGACTAATTAGTGGTGTTCCACTCTCAATACAAGTCTGCCGTGGCAGGTGTGTGTGTTTTGCAGTTCCAGTTGCATTGTACTACAGTTTCTATATTTAGCATAGCTTAATGTACATGTTTAGTGTTAACATTACTATGATGCCCTGTGGCAGTGGGTGATGACAGTCATCATAGTCATTTTTACACTAAACATGTGCATCAAGCACATATCTTTATTTTTACATCCATTGGTGCCACATAATGCGAACATAAACGTTACCTGTCAGAGCCATTTCTGATCGTTTACATCAGGGGTTGGAAATGGGTCAGGGAACACATGCTTTTTCAGTTCTTCCCACACATTTTCTATAGGGTTGAGGTCAAGGCTTTGTGATGTCCACTCCAATACCTTGACTTTGTTGTCCTTAAGCCATTTTGCCACAACTTTGGAAGTATGCTTTGGGTCATTGTCCATTTGGAAGACCCATTTGCGACCAAGCTTTAACTTCCTGACTGATGTCTTGAGATGTTGCTTCAATATATCCACATCATTTTCCTACCTCATGATGCCATCTATTTGGTGAAGTGCACCAAATAGATGCACCAGTCCCTCCTGCAGCAAAGCACCCCCACAACAGAATGCTGCCACCCCATGCTTCACGGTTTGGATGGTGTTCTTTGGCTTGCAAGCATCCCCCTTTTTCCTCCAAACATAATGATGGTCATTATGGCCTAACAGTTCTATTTTTGTTTCATCAGATCAGAGGACATTTCTCCAAAAAGTCCGATCTTTGTCCTCATATGCAGTTGCAAAAAGTAGTCTGGGTTTTTGATGATGGTTTTGGAGCAGTGGCTTCTTCCTTGCTCAGCGACCTTTCAGGTTATGTCCGTATATAGGACTCGTTTTACTGTGGATATAGATACTTTTGTACCTGTTTCCTCCAGGATCTTCACAAGGTCCTTTGCTGTTGTCCTGGGATTGATTTGCACTTTTCGCACCAAAGTACATTAATCTCCAGGACACAACGCGTCTCCTTCCTGAGCGGTATGACAGCTGTGTGGTCCCATGGTGTTTATACTTGCGTACTATTGTTTGTACAGATGAACGTGGTACCTTCAGGCATTTGGGAATTGCTCCCAAGGATGAACCAGACTTGTGGAGGTCTACAAAAAAAATTCTGAGGTCTTGACTGATTTATTTTGATTTTCCCATGATGTCAAGCAAAGAGGCACTGAGTTTGAAGGTAGGCCTTGAAATACATCCACAGGTACAAATTATGTCAATTAGCCTATCATAAGCCTCTAAAGCCATGACATAATTTTCTGGAATTTTCTAAGCTGTTTAAAGGCACAGTAAACTTAGTGTATGTAAACGTCTGACCCACTTGAATTGTGATACAGTGAATTGTGATATAAGTGAACTAATCTGTCTGTAAACAATTGTTGGAAAAATTACTTGAGTCATGCACAAAGTAGATGTCCTAACCGACTTGCCAAAACTATAGTTTGTTAACAAGACATTTGTGGAGTGGTTGAACAACGACTTTTAAAGACTCCAACCTAAGTGTATGTAAACTTCCGACTTCAACTGTATATATATATATATATATATGTATATATATATATATATATATATATATATATATGTATATATATATATAGGTACATATATACAGTACCAGTCAAAAGTTTGGACACTCCTACTAATTCATTTTTTTTAAACTATTTTCTACATTGTAGATTAAGACATCAACACTATGAAATAACACATATGAAATAACACATATGGAATCATGGAGTAACCAAAAAAGTATTAAACAAATCAAAACATATTTTATATTTTAGATTCTTCAGTGTAGCCATCCTTTGCCTTGATGACAGCTTTGCACTCTTGGCATTCTCTCAACCAGCTTCATGAGGTAGTCACCTGGAATGCATTTCAGTTAACAGGTGTGCCTTGTTAAAAGTTAATTTGTGGAATTTCTTTCCTTCTTAATGCATTTGAGCCAATCAGTTGTGTTGTGACATGGTAGGGGTGGTATACAGAAATAAAACTATTTGGTAAAAGACCAAGTCCATATTATGGCAATAACAGCTCAAATAAGCAAAGAGAAACGACAGTCCTTCATTACTTTAAGATATGTAGATCGAAGAACTTTGAAAGTGCAGCCGCAAAACCATCAAGCACTATGATGAAACTGGCTTTCATGAGGACCACCACTGGAAAGGAAGACCCAGAGTTACCTCTGCTGTAGAGGATAAGTTCATTCGAGTTACTATTCTCAGAAAATGCACCCCAAATAAATGCTTCACAGAGTTCAAGTAACAGACCCATCTAAACATCAACTGTTCAGAGGAGACTGCGTGAATCAGGACTTCATGGAGAAATTGCTGCAAAGAAACCACTACTAAAGGACACTAATAAGAAGACGAGACTTGCTTGGGCCAAGAAACATGAGCAATGGACTTTTTGAGATTTTTGGTTGAAATCTGTCAAATTTGAGATTTTTGGTTTCAACCGCTGTGTCTTTGTGAGACATAGGTGAATAGGTGAATGAATGATCTCTGCTTGTGTGGTTCCTACCGTGAAGCATGGAGGAGGAGGTGTTATGGTGTGGGGGAGCTTTGCTGGTGTCAGTCTGTAATTTATTTAAATTTCAAGGCACACTTAACCAGCATGGTTGCCATAGCATTCTGCAGCGATCCGCCATTTCATCTTGTTTGTGCTTAGTGGGACTATCATTTGTTTTTCAGCAGGACAATGACCTTAAACACACCTCCAGTCTGTGTAAGGGCTATTTGACCAAGGAGAGTGATGGAGTGCTGCATCAGATGAACTGGCCTCCACAAACACCCAAACTCAAACCAATTGATATGGTTTGGGATGAGTTGGACCACAGAGTGAAGGAAAAGCAGCCAACAAGTACTCAACATGTGTGGGAACAGCTTCAAAACGGTTGAAAAAGCTGGTTGAGAGAATGCCAGAGTGTGCAAAGCTGTTATCAAGGCAAAGGGTGACTACTTTGAAGAATCTAAAATCTAAAATATATTTTGATCAGTTATAACAATTATTTGGTTACTAAATTATTCCATATGTGTTATTTCATAGTTGTGATATATTCACTACTATTCTACAATGTAGAAAATAGAAGAAATAAAGAAAAACCCTTGAATGAGTAGGCATGTCCAAACTTTTGACTGGTACTGGATATACTCTGCCAAGTCTGTCAACGCCAGGCAAGTGGTGCCCTCTGAGATACATACAGAGCTTCCAGGGCTTTCAGACTCCTGGCAGACATTTTCATCAGAGCCAACATCTGGCCTCTGAACACACAATAATGCTCTGTGTCCTATAAAATCACTATCAGACTTTAACTGCCTTTTAAGTGCTACTTAAGCTGCCATTCACTGATGTTAATGGTAACATTCGAGTCATCTAGAAAACTCAAAAGACACTGAGTATACAAAACATTAGGAACAATTTCCTAATATATATTCAGAACAGCCTCAATTCGTCAGGGCATGGACAATACAAGGTGTCGAAAGCATTCCACAGGGATGCTGGCCCATGTTGACTCCAATGCATTCCACAGGGATGCTGGCCCATGTTAACAATCCTTCTCACGGTTGTGTCAAGTTGGCCGGATGTCCTTTGGGTGGTGGACCCTTCTTGATACACAAGAGAAACTGTTGAGTGTAAAAAAACACAGCAACATTGCAGTTCTTGACACACTCAAACCGGTGCGCCTGGCACCTACTACCATACCCCGTTCAAAGGTGCGTAAATATTTTGTCTTGCCCATTCACCCTCTGAATGGCACAAGCCAAACACAATCCACAAATTCCTTCTTTAACCTGTCTCCTCTCCTTCCTCTCACTAAGGGTTCATTTCTTCACCTGGATTCATCTGTTCAGTCTGTGTCATGGAAAGAGTTCCTAATGTTTTCTACACTCTGTTTATGTCAGTGGTTTTAATAGGAAAAGTGTATACTGTGATGATGATATGGAAAGGATACAAAGAGGGTAGACACATAGTGGTGAACAGGAGAATTGGCTCGAAGAAACAGCTAATAGGAGCCAACATACTATCTAGAGATCCAGTTAAATGTTTGTTATGTCATTTCATGGCCCCTAACTGTGAAATGCCCCAGTGAAACCCTTGTTTCATGGAGCAATAATTGTGTTTTTTGTGTGTCAATGATTTCAAGACCAGGAGCTCATGTTTTGGCTGGGCTTGGGGTCATTGCAATGCCAAGCGGGCCAACCAGCTCCAGATACTGTTTGTGGTGGTGGTGATAATCATTATCATCATTCTGTAATGTTTTTTTTAGGGCAAGAACAAATGATTATTTTCAATGATGGCCTAGGAACAGTGGGTTAACTGCCTTCTTCAGGGGCAGAACGACACATTTTTACCTTGTCAGTTTCGGGGATTCAATCTTGCAAACTTTCGGTTACTAGTCCAAAGCTCTAACCACTAGGCTACCTGCCACCCCGTACAGTAGCTTCGCTTCCGAGCATGCCGGGCATGCAGGGCACCCGTGGTATTGACTGGTCATAGAATTAAGGATACAGGACTGACATGAGAGGCACTTCTAAGGGCCAGATCATTACACTTATAACAAGATGAACAGGACTGATTGGAGTTGCCATAACGAGAATTTTTAGAGAATGTTCAGTTTGAGAGAGTAGATACTGTAGGGTACGTCAACTCAAGACCACATGAATCAAGAATTAAGGAGTGTTCATGTTGTTCACTGTTACGCAACATTGTGCAGGTCTGTGGTGCACAAAACACTACAATGTGTGTAATTGCAGAACAAATGGTTCTGCTCAGAGCCTGAGTGCACA
Source organism: Oncorhynchus nerka (assembly GCF_034236695.1). Lineage (NCBI taxonomy): Eukaryota > Metazoa > Chordata > Actinopteri > Salmoniformes > Salmonidae > Oncorhynchus > Oncorhynchus nerka. Next base: position 60,218,915 of record NC_088397.1, read on the forward strand.
GCGTGTGAGACCTGTCCTCCACACTCCAGTGGCAGCTCACTGAGATGTGGCACACAGACAGGACACCACACTCCAGTGGCAGCTCACTGAGACGTGGCACATAGACAGGACACCACACTCCAGTGGCAGCTCACTGAGACGTGGCACACAGACAGGACACCACACTCCAGTGGCAGCTCACTGAGACGTGGCACATAGACAGGACACCACACTCCAGTGGCAGCTCACTGAGACGTGGCACATAGACAGGACACCACACTCCAGTGGCAGCTCACTGAGACGTAGCACATAGACAGGACACCACACTCCAGTGGCAGCTCACTGAGACGTGGCACATAGACAGGACACCACACTCCAGTGGCAGCTCACTGAGACGTGGCACACAGACAGGACACCACACTCCAGTGGCAGCTCACTGAGACGTGGCACATAGACAGGACACCACACTCCAGTGGCAGCTCACTGAGACGTGGCACATAGACAGGACACCACACTCCAGTGGCAGCTCACTGAGACGTGGCACATAGACAGGACACCACACTCCAGTGGCAGCTCACTGAGACGTGGCACATAGACAGGACACCACACTCCAGTGGCAGCTCACTGAGACGTGGCACATAGACAGGACACCACACTCCAGTGGCAGCTCACTGAGACGTGGCACATAGACAGGACACCACACTCCAGTGGCAGCTCACTGAGACGTGGCACATAGACAGGACACCACACTCCAGTGGCAGCTCACTGAGACGTGGCACATAGACAGGACACCACACTCCAGTGGCAGCTCACTGAGACGTAGCACATAGACAGGACACCACACTCCAGTGGCAGCTCACTGAGACGTGGCACATAGACAGGACACCACACTCCAGTGGCAGCTCACTGAGACGTGGCACATAGACAGGACACCACACTCCAGTGGCAGCTCACTGAGACGTGGCACATAGACAGGACACCACACTCCAGTGGCAGCTCACTGAGACGTGGCACATAGACAGGACACCACACTCCAGTGGCAGCTCACTGAGACGTGGCACATAGACAGGACACCACACTCCAGTGGCAGCTCACTGAGACGTGGCACATAGACAGGACACCACACTCCAGTGGCAGCACAGAGTGGCGAGACTCAAACTCAGTGTCTGGCTGGGTCACACTGTCAGAGGAGAGAGGACACTGGGTTTCTATGTTGAGGAATAGGCCTAAAGCATGGCATTGTGGTAGTGGTGGTGGTCGAGGTGGGGGAGCTGTAGAGATAGTAGGGACAGGAAAACCATGCTGTCCTCTGCCCTGTGGTTGGTTCAGTTTTACTGCAGGTTATCTGGTTCATCACCTAGAGCCTCTCGACAGGAATACTGTTACACATACCTCAGATATCAGCCAGACTACACACACACACACACCACACACTACTCACTCACTCACTCACTCTGAACCCCTCCCTGTGCAACTGGGTCCTAGACTTCCTAACAGGCCAACCCCAGGTTGTGAAGGTAAGCAACAACACCTCCGCCACACTGATCCTCAACACGGGGAGCTCAGTCCCCTCCTGTACTCCTTGTACGCATGTCTCCACCTCAATCATCAAGTTTGCTGATGACACAACAGTTGTAGGCCTGATGACCAACAACAATGAGAAAGCCTACAACGAGAAGGTGAGGGCACTGTTGGAGTGGTGCCAGGAAAATGACCTCTCCCTCAACATCAACAAAATGAAGGAGCTGATCGAGGACTACAGGAGATGGCAGAGAGAGCATGCCCCATCGACATCGACAGGGTCGCAGTGGGTGTAGAGGGTCAAAAGCTTCAAGTTCCTCGGCGTGCATATTGTTGAGGAACTGAAATGGTTCCTCCACACTGACGCCGTGGTGAAGGCACCACAGCACCTCTTCAACCTCAGGAGGCTGTCTCTGCCTGCTAGTTGGTAACATCTATGTCTTGGCCCCTAAGACCCTCATGAACTTCTGCAGATGCACTATCGAGAGCATTCTGTCAGGCTGTATCATCGCCTGGTACAGCAACTGGACCGCCCGCAATCGCAGGGCTCTCCAGTCAGTGGTGTGGTCAGCCCAACGCATCACCGGGGGCACGGTGCCTGCCTTCCAGGACAGCACCGGTGTCACAGGAAGGCCAAGAAGATCATGAAGGACCTCAGCCACAAGAGCCACAGCCTTTTCACCCTGTTACCATCTAGCAGGCAGAGACAGTACAGGTGCATCAAAGCTGGGATAGAGAGAATGAAAAACAGCTATCTCCAGGCCATCAGACTGTTGAACAGTCATCACTAGCCGGCCTCCGCCCGGTAAACTGCCCTGAACCTTAGACACTGTCACTAGCCGGCTACCACCCGATACGCTACCCTGCACCTTAGACACTGTCACTAGCCGGCTACCACCCGATACTCTACCCTACACCTTAGACACTGTCACTAGCCGGCTACCACCCGATACTCTACCCTGCACCTTAGACACTGTCACTAGCCGGCTACCACCCGATACTCTACCCTGCACCTTAGACACTTTCACTAGCCGGCTACCACCCGATACTCTACCCTACACCTTAGACACTGTCACTAGCCGGCTACCACCCGATACTCTACCCTGCACCTTAGACACTGTCGCTAGCCGGCTACCACCCGATACTCTACCCTGCACCTTAGACACTGTCACTAGCCGGCTACCACCCGATGCTCTACCCTGCACCTTAGACACTGTCACTAGCCGGCTACCACCCGATGCTCTACCCTGCACCTTAGACACTGTCACTAGCCGGCTACCACCCGATACTCTACCCTGCACCTTAGACACTGTCGCTAGCCGGCTACCACCCGATACTCTACCCTGCACCTTAGACACTGTCACTAGCCGGCTACCACCCGATACTCTACCCTGCACCTTAGACACTGTCGCTAGCCGGCTACCACCCGATGCTCTACCCTGCACCTTAGACACTGTCACTAGCCGGCTACCACCCGATACTCTACCCTGCACCTTAGACACTTAGCCGGACACTGCTCTACCCTGCACCTTAGACACTGTCGCTAGCCGGCTACCACCCGATACTCTACCCTGCACCTTAGACACTGTCACTAGCCGGCTACCACCCGATACTCTACCCTGCACCTTAGACACTGTCACTAGCCGGCTACCACCCGATACTCTACCCTGCACCTTAGACACTGTCACTAGCCGGCTACCACCCGATGCTCTACCCTGCACCTTAGACACTGTCACTAGCCGGCTACCACCCGATACTCTACCCTGCACCTTAGACACTGTCACTAGCCGGCTACCACCCGATGCTCTACCCTGCACCTTAGACACTGTCACTAGCCGGCTACCACCCGATACTCTACCCTGCACCTTAGACACTGTCACTAGCCGGCTACCACCCGATGCTCTACCCTGCACCTTAGACACTGTCACTAGCCGGCACCTAGACACTGTCACACCTACCACCCGATACTCTACCCTGCACCTTAGACACTGTCACTAGCCGGCTACCACCCGATACTCTACCCTGCACCTTAGACACTGTCACTAGCCGGCTACCACCCGATGCTCTACCCTGCACCTTAGACACTGTCACTAGCCGGCTACCACCCGATACTCTACCCTGCACCTTAGACACTGTCACTAGCCGGCTACCACCCGATGCTCTACCCTGCACCTTAGACACTGTCACTAGCCGGCTACCACCCGATACTCTACCCTGCACCTTAGACACTGTCACTAGCCGGCTACCACCCAATGCTCTACCCTGCACCTTAGACACTGTCACTAGCCGGCTACCACCCGATGCTCTATCCTGCACCTTAGAAATTGCTGCCCTATGTGCATACAGTCATTGGACCCCGGTCACTTTAATAATGTTTACATTATGTTTATTGTTCTGTAAATTGTTTCTGTAGTTAGAAAAGGATTAGATTACGATTCCTGCAATATTATTCTGTTGAAATTAAATTTGATCTCTGAAAAATGAAGCTAATTGATTACTCACATTATATGTACATACTGTATTCTGGACGTAGCTCATCCTATATAACTACTGCTGTGCATACCTTTTCCTACTTACAGTATATATTGTCCATTCTGTCGATACACACCACGTATTTATATTCCGGACTCTTATATTGCTCGTTCTGATATTTGTTCATCTCTTATGTCTTCTTTTTTACTTGGGATTATTTGTGTATTAGTATTGTACTGTTAAATATTTACTGCACTTCTGGAGCTAGAAACATAAGCATTTTCACTGCACCTGCTTTAACATCTGCTGATCTGTGCATGTGACAAATAAACTTGGATTTGAGTTGACACACATACACACACACTCTGACCAACGTCTCTCAGATGTGGACCTCACACAGAGAAAACAGCTTCACGGGTGCCAGCCATACAGACGATTGCTTCAAGTGCATCTGCTTAGTATTCAACAGAGATCAATAGTGCTACAGTGTTCATTTTTTATGATCTCGGTGCGTCTCTTTGTAAAATAGAAATGTTCCTTTTCCCATCCACATTATACTGTCATCCCCCTTTAGGGGAAGTTCACTCTGGTGTCTTTGATGTGATGATCTCAAATAGATGAAAAATGTGATAGAAGGGAGAAAATATCAAGATCAGACATCAGAGAGAGATGGGCTCTTGGTTACTTGTAGGAGAGGGATGAGTAGAAGGACTGTTAACACCAGCTTTTATTCAGAGAATAGAGCCCTAGTTCTCTTTGTTGATCTATTGTTGATCTAAACAGCTTGGTTATTAATGAAGAGCTCTTGTCCTTTGACTATTAAAGAGTGAAGAACACAGCACAACTGTGTCTGTCATTTTAAAGAGGTGACATGTCAGATAATTTGTTTGGATTTCTTTTTGGATTCTGGAATCATTCAGATATCTGTCGCTCTGCAGCTGGGATAATGGCCTTTTCAATTAAATGTTTTGTCTGTTCGGAGAAGCTCTCTTCAAGAAGAAGAAGCCTTACCTTTGATTGATAGTATTCTGGATTGATAGTATTCTGGATTGATAGTATTCTGGATTGATAGTATTCTGGCAGTGTGTTGCAGGAGTGGCTGCCTGAATAGAAGAACCGTAGTCAAGCGGAGTTGTTTCAGATGTTAATGTCTGCACCATCTTTGTTTGCCCTCATTAGTTGATGAATAGAGGTCTCTTTTCAAAGTAGCTGTTCAATAACTTGTCAAAACCTGCCTCTCAACTGTCCATGTAGCCTGCCTTTTCTAGAAAAAAATATTACTTTTTAAATGAAATCTCTTTGTCAGAACAATTGTATTAGTATAAAATAATATAATTTCCCCTTTTTTTGGGCATATAATATTTGAATGATTGATTTTATACAGTCAGTATTGCTCATCTTTATCATGGATGCCAATAACTTCAGATCCCTCTGCATGTGGTAGATAAAAATAAAAAAATCTTTGTTTTCTTAGGATTAAGAGGGAACTGTATCCTATTATTTAATACATCGAATTTCTTTTTAATGTATTTGTTTTTATTTGATACAATCTGCACAGATTGAAAGCAAGCAGTCAAACTTATGTTTTGTTTAACATACCGTATAAATAGATTTGGGTCTTTGAGGCAGTTCTGGGAAAGTGTGTCGGGAGTCTCACTGCAGGGGGTTTAAAGTGTTTAATGAGCATTATTATAGGAGCCTGCTCTCTCTGGGAAATAACTTCTGACCATAATGTTAATGTTAACATGAACTGTCCAGATGTTAGCAGTGTTTAACCCTTAGTCAGGATGACTATTTACCACATCCAGATCACACGTGTGTGTCACAGGAAAGGCCCCCTTGTCTGATGCAAGAGCACACGCTCTGGCCCCATACATGTGTTCATCAGAAATATGGTTTATAGTTTTGGCATCTGTACCTGTCCTGACTTGTTGTAAAAACTGAGTGACCTCTATCCTACCTCTCAGAGGAATGATAAGACCTTGCCTAGAGGATACTGGTAGTACGCATACAGTATGTACAAAGTGCCTTCAGAAAGTATTCACACCCCTTGACCTTTTCCACGTTGTTTTGTCACAGCCTGAATTTAAAATGGGTTACATTTGGATTTTGAGTCACTGATCTACACACAACACCTCATAATGTCAAAATGGAATTATGTTTTTAGAAATGTTTACAAATTCATTTAAAAAATAAAATATCTTCAGTCAATAAGTATTCAACCCCTTTGTTATGGCTAGCCTAAATAAGTTCAGCAGTAAACATTTGCTTAAGTCAGGTACATAAGGCCTCACTATGTGTCCAATAAAGGTGTTTAACATGATTTTTGAGTGACTACCTCATCTCTGTACCCCACACATAAAATGATCTGTAAGGTCCCTCAGTCGAGCAGACAATTTCAAGTACAGAATCAACCACAAAGACCAGGGAGGTTTTTCCAAAGCCTCGCAAAGAAGGGCATCTATTGGTAGACAATGAATATCCCTTTGAGCATGGTGAAGTTATTAATTACACTTTGGATGGTGTAGCAATACATGCAGTCACTACAAAGATACAGGCGTCCTTCCTAACTGTTGACGGAGAGGAAGGAAACCACTCAGGGTTTTCACCATGAGGAAAATGATGATTTTAAACCAGTTGCATAGTTAAATAGCTGTGATAGGAGACAACTGAGGATGGATCAACAACATTGTAGTTACTCCACAATACTAACTTAATTGACAGAATGAAAAGAAGGAAGCCTGTACAGAATAAAAATATACAAAAACATGCATCCTGTTTGCAATGAAGCACTAAAGTAAAATTGATAGAAATATGGAAAAGAGGAAAAGAGTATGGAAAAGAGTACAAAGCATTATCTTTGGGTCAAATCCAACACAACACATCACTGAGTAACATGCTTCATATTTTTAAGCATGGTGGTGGCTTCATCATGTTATGGGTATGCTTGTCATCGGCACGGAGTAGCAAGATTTATTTTAGGATAATAACAAAAGGAATAGAGCTAAGCACTGGCAAAGTCCTGGTTCAGTCTGCTTTCCAACAGACACTGGGACACAAAACCAACTTTCAGCAGGGCAATAACCTAAAACGCAAGGCCAATTATGTACTGGAGTTGCTTACAAAGACGACATTGAAATATAAACAACCAACTTGACAGAGTTTGAAGAATTTTAAGAAGAATAATGGTACAATCCAGGTTTGCAAAGCTTTTATATACTTACAGTATTTTATGTAGATAGTTGACAAAACATGACAATTAAATACATTTTAATCCCACTTCGTAACACAACAAAATGTGGAAAAAGTCAAGGTGTGAATTCTTTCTGAAGGCACTGTGGCTTACTCCTGTTATTTGAAAGAAAGACCGCAAAGAAAGACCATGGGGGCTGTTCAGTCCATTCAGTCTTGTGCTCAGTTAAGACTGATGAGAACAGACAGCAGTCATATCCGCAGCATCGTTGAGTGAGTGTGTGCTGTGTGTGTAAAATCTGACCGGATCTATGCAGCAGCGTTGACTTGTGTGGCCCCCTGCTGTCCTTGAAGATGCCAGGGGAGCAGAGAGGTCAGAGGTGAACCCGACATGTGGACCCAGCCTATAGGTCTGAGGGTGAGCTGCAGTTTACCATGGCTGACCTCACAGGTAATAAAGTCAGGAATGTTACATGCTGTTTGTGGACACAGGGTAACTCTCATCGCCGCATTCATCAGGCCATTTAGAGGTGATGTAAGTAAACAGCAGTGACCCACATGTTTCTGTCAAGTCAAGGTCTGGACTAACTGACTGCTAGAATAAACCATTCCACGCTCTAGCCCTGACAGGTAGGACTTTGACTGACAGTTGATTGACAGGAAAATCCTATGATGCTTTTTCCTCCCGCTGCTAAATATGTCTCCCCTCTCTGTGTCTCGCTGCACTGCGGAATGTAAAACAAGGAAAATGGTGTTCTGGCCTCAGTACCTTTGGCACTGTAAAAATAAATGCTTCAATACTAAATCCTATTGAAAAGCTTTAACTTGGAGAGAAGAAAAACATTAGAGAAGGAGAAGAATTCAGCACTTAAAGCTTTCCTACTTCATGAAAGATTTGTGCCCCATTTAATGATTTATTTCCCAATGTGGATGGCTGTCAAACATGTCAATGCTTGTCATTCTGTTTGTTAATGACTAGATTGGCTCTGTATTTAATATTAGTACAGTAGGCTCCCGTATTAATATGTGAAGCAACAGTGCTGCTCCAGTCAGGAAATGTGGTGGTAGTGTTTCTCTTCTCTCCAATGTGAGAGCCAGCAGGGGCTGCTGGTGTGAGGCCTCTCAGTCCCTAGCCACTCGGCTGGGCTCATGAGAACCACATGAGAATGAGAAATTGCACGTTACAAACAAAGATTGATATAGTGCCGGGGTGTTGACTATCCCACACTTTATTACGACAATTTGATTAAGCATTAACCTTGACCATTAATCTAATCCACTGTTCAAATCCGAAATAACTGAATCTCACACCATGGCATATGGAATGGATGTCACAGACTATACATTTATTTTCGCTCCTTCTATAAAAATCATAATAGGATGGAATGGATGTCACAGACTATACATTTCTTTTCGCTCCTTCTATAAAAATCATAATAGGCCTCATGTGCATGGCCTTAGTATATGGTCTTGTCCACATGTCTGTCTCTCTGTGAGAATAGAAGCGCTGGCTGGGTAGTCTTCTCAAGTGCCTTAACATGTATTCACAAATCATGGTGTCTCTGTTTTATATCTGCTAGCCGACCAGAGATAATCAGGGTTCGTGTAAGACTGATGCCTCGGGATATACAGCTGCAGCACTATGTCCCTCCCGATTGGTGTGTCCATCCACATGTTGCAAGGACTAAGTGCTTGGGGGGATTGGGTCCTGACACAGCAGTTACACAGCAGGAACTTCTCAACCCCAATGATATCTGTGGTTAGAGGGACTGCCGGTTATGTTCTGATGTTGAGACTACAAAGGTGGTTTGCCATGGTAAGAGCAGAAAAAGAGTAAGTTAGCAATAGGAGCATCACTTAGGTTTTGTCGAATCAGGACTGCCATCTCTAATGAGAGGGGTACTACCCCCCTGTTCCCCCTGCCCTCCTTCACTGCCCCTAATCTCTCCTAATTGTGGAAAAGTCTCGGCTGGGTATGGGCTCACACACAGCCTTGCTCATTAGACTCTTTACAGCTGCCCTGATGAAAGGTCGCTCCTGGTCATGCTGAGGGTGAAAACATCAAGTGCATGGGAATCTGAGTGGACAAGTGTTTACAACATACAATTAGAGAATAATCTGCATGTTCAATCTCCCTCTCCTCTCTCTGTCTACCTCAGTGTACCTCACGTTAACCACAGCTTATCTCCTTTAGTTTCCCTTAGATTCCTCTTATCTGTCTCTGTTCTTCCTTATCTTCTGTTTTTCCTCCTCTGTTCTCATAAAGCAATGCCTCCCTCACTGATTCCTCTAGCCCTATCTATTCACCTGCAGTATATCTTGCCTGTCTTCATGTAAAATACATCTTGTCCCTGAGGGGGTTCACTTAACTCAGCTTCTGTTTTTTTTTCTCAGCCCACAGCCCTGAGCCCATGTTTTGCTGATGTGTGCTGAGGTGTGAAGGAGTGAAGTAAATCGGATTTAAATGTAATTTAACGGGGTCACTCACCTTGCCAGTGTTTGTTGGGAGACATTGTGTCCCCACACTTAAGTTGCTGTAGATGTAAATCATAATTACTATGGGAAATTCACGGAGGGGCAACTTTTTTTTCCTGACATGCCATTCAATGCCTTCAGTGCATAACTGATATGTTGTGATGACATCACTGCAGTAGATTGAACGAAATGTTCAGGCATCCCACCTGCTCCCCTCTACCTGCAGCTATAGGACATGGCAATCAGTCATGGAGCTGTGTCTTTTTCCCTCTGTAGAGCAATAGCTTCAGGGCTTTTTCCATCCTCTGTGGACGTGGACACGTGCCACTGCACATTGTGCCCATACTAACAGGGAGTCAAGTTGAAAACCATAACAATAATTTCTGGAATCCTTGTGGCCTCTCCGTGTTGTCCCAGAGCTCCTGGCAGAACCCTCCCCTAGTCAGAGGTCAAACAGTCGGGCCAAAACAAGTAGTGTACAGAAAAAATACACGCTAAAGGGCACAGGACATTCCCCCCAAGTTCTGCAAGGCATATTTCTTCTCTATTTACTCCATGTAGACCATAAAACACATGCAAATTAGAGAGCCAAGCATCAGCAGTCGTAAAGGTGGCCTACATTTTTTCTAGATGTAGCCTCAGCCCTGTGACTGAGAGAGGGGCTAGAGAGTGAGATACATACAGAGGCCTTGGGCAGCCAGGGGGTTAAGTCTGGTGACTCCCAGCACAGACCACCCTTCACCAAGCTTCAGTGCCCTGGAAGAATCTCAGCATTGTCTCAGTTGAAACACAGGGCTTGGTGCTGTGGATCCAACCTGGTCTCGGAGCATTTCGTATTATTCTGTACTTAAATCTGAGACACTCCATTAAGTATGATATGTTACATTTGGCATAGTTACATTAGACAGATGGTTACTTAGGGTGGTTGGTCGGGGTGTAACGTCTAGCAACCCAAAGGTTGCGTGTTTGAATCTCATCATGGACAACTTCAGCATTTTAGCTTTTCAAATACTTACACATTTTTAGCTACATTGCAACTACTTAGCATGTTAGCTAACCCCGAATCCCTAACCTTAACTCTTTAACCTAACTCCTTAGCGTAACCTTAACCCTAACCCTTAGCCACCTAGCTACCTAGATAGAATTCATAACATATCTTACATTTTGCAAATTCTCAACATATCATATGTTTTGCAATTTCGTAACAAATTGTACATTTTGCAAATTCGTAACATATCACACCAAATGGGTGATGGACATCCATAAATGAATACATACCACATAAAACGTAACATATCAGACTAAATGGAGTGTCTCGGATTTATGTACAGAATAATACGAAATGCTCTGAGACCAAAGTTGGTGGATCTCCTGGAGGTCTCCCCCTCTGGTTCCCAGTGGCTCAGCCCAGTGACAGGGAGCCTAGTGCTGCTTAGTCCAGCCTTGTCTCAGGGGAGGAAGGGGTGAGGGGAGCACCCTCATGTGACTGGGACGGAGCCACTGGGTTTTGGAGCTGCTGGGGGTAAGACAGAGCTATGGCTCTAACGCAAACTCACACGCACAGATAATATGGGGCATTAAAATGGATCATCAGAACATATGATTCAGATACCAGATTGTTCAGAAATCTAACTACAATATTTGCATGTCATGTCTTATATCATGTCATCCATAAACCCAAAGTACTGTAATTAGTTACTGGTTACAATTACACAAGTAGCTCAATGGCTCATGTACTAGGATAGAGAGGATAGAGACAACTGCTGGTTTCCAAGGCTGTTGATTGATATGCTCTGAAAGAAGAACCGTCTGTTTCTCATTTTCCCTCTTTGCAGCAGCAGTCAGAACTGCTGGGAGTCCTTCTCAGCCCCCTCGATGAGGCTCACTTATTTGTCTGTGGTGTCTTGTCAACACATGCCTTGGGAAGAAGAATTGTATAAAAACAAACAGCTGTTTTGCAAAGGCAGATATGTGGAGTATTTGGGTGTATTCTGTCTATCTGATCTTTCACATGAGAAAAGGGTTCAGCTTTATGCAATCCATCAGAGCTAATATGACTATATCCACAGTATTATTTAACCATCAGAAATGGATAATATTTGCATGCTTGTAACATTTTTTGTCAAGGAAATCAATGTGAGCTATAGCAGAGATATAGTACTCTGCTTATATCTCCATTTTATTGATCGCACGATCACAAAAGCGTATAGTATGTCAACCAGCATTTAATCACATCCGTTTAATCACGTTGCCAAGAGCTTTGATGAATTCCTGGAAGACTAAGTGGTCACTGAGTGTAGTGTTAAATGTGTAGGCTATTACATAGAACTGTTTGCTGTGTGTGGGGAGCTCTACTGTAAATGCACCATTTTTAAACTTCTCTGGTGGGGGGAAAAGGCAATGGAACAGAGGCTTGGTGCACCACATCCCAATTGCTGTGCTACACAGCTGCTGAACCAACCACAATTAGAAGGTCCTTAGTGGGAACACATTGCCAGAAGTTCCATTCGGAAGTCATCACATACCATTAGAGAATCTTTCTGACTGCCCTGCATGATCATATGCTAGTCATGTCAGTAGAGGCCATGTGGTTAACTTTAGTGAATATATACTGAACAAAAATATAAGTGTTGGTCTCATGTTTCATCACCTGAAATAAAAGATCACAGAAATGTTCCATACGCACAAAAAGCATATTTCTCTCAAATTTTGTGCACACATTTGTTTTAATCGCTGTTAGTGAGCATTTCTCTTTTGCCAAGATAATCCATCCATCTGACAGTTGTGGCACATCAAGAAGCTGATTAAACAGCATGATCCTTACATACTTTGTGCTGGGAACAATAAAAGGCCACTCTAAAATGTGCAGTTTTGTCACACAACACAATGCCACAGATGTTTCAAGTTTTGAGGGAGCGTGCAATTGGCATGCTGACAGTAGGAATGTCCACCAGAGCTGTTGCCAGAGAATTGAATGTTAATTTCTCTACCAGAAGCCACCTCCAACGTCGTTTTAGAGAATTTGATAGTACGTCCAACTTTACCACTTTACCTGTGGGATTGTCTGAGACCAGCCACCCTGACAGCTGATGAAACTGAGGAGTATTTCTGTCTGTATTCAAGCCCTTTTGTGGAGAAAACTCATTCTGATTGGCTTGGCCTGGCTCCCCATTTATGGCTGCGCCCCTGCCAAGTCATGTGAAATCCATAGATTAGGGCCTAATGAATTTATTTCAATTGACTGATTTCCATTTATGAACTATAACTCAGTAAGATTTAATGTTGCGTTTATATTTTTGTTCAGTATATTTGCTTCACTTACTGCTTTGAAGTGTGGTCCACTTTGAAGGTAAATTGTGTTGTGGCAGCAGTGTTGCAATTATATTAAATTAAACCGCCTGTTGTGTTCTGCTCAAATTGGACCAATTTACAAGTTTTTTAAAAGTTTATTTTATTTTTTATCAATTTTACCACCTTTCCTCCCCAATTTCGTGGTATCCAATTGTTAGTAATTACTATCTTGTCTCATCGCTTCAATTCCCTTACAGGCTCGGGAGAGACGAAGGTCAAAAGCCATGCGTCCTCCGAAACACAACCCAACCAAGCCACACTGCTTCTTTAACACAGCACGCATCCAACCCGGAAGCCAGCCAAACCAATGTGTCAGAGGAAACACTGTGCACCTGGCCACCTTGGTTAGTGTGCACTGCGCCCGGCCCGCCACATGAGTCGCTGGTGCGCGATGAGACAAGGATATTCCTACCGGCTAAACACTCCCTAACCCGGACGACGCTAGGCCAATTGTGCGTCGCCCCACAGACCTCCCGGTCGCGGCCGGCTGCGACAGAGCCTTGGCGCGAACCCTGAGTCCCTGGTGGCACAGCTAGTGCTGCGATGCAGTGCCCTAGACCATTGCGCCACCCGGGAGTTTTCTCTCTGAAAAATGTAGTTAATTTCATCTGATTGTCATAAGGTTCCATGACTTTGTCCACACAGGGCATCTGAACACACAAATACATTTTGATGATTTTCATTGCATTTTGGGTGTTTTATTTAACTTTGTACACCTGTGGTGTCATTAGAAATGAATGGGTGAGACTACAATTAGTGTATAAAATTTAGTTCAGGCACATGCCCATTCATCAGATGGACACACTTCCTCTCCCAGACCCCACATGCATGTGTGTTTGTGCACGCACGCACACACACCTCACTCCACTTCTTGGTTTCCATGGCAACCCCCCACAGGAACCTTTCCCCAACAGAATCTTTCCCCCACGGGAACCACACCTGTTGGCATTCTCACAAACAATTGCATAATTGTTTCAATAATATACGCTTTTTTGAGGCCTTGCTCACAATTAATTCTGTGACAGCACAATGACCAAACGATACACTGTTTGTGAGGCTCTTGATCATATCTTTGATCATGACACTGGTGAGGAGGAGAGAGGCCAGGAAACTGACAGTGAAGATGCATTAGAGGAGGAAGTGTTAGAAGTTGAAGACAACACAGAATATGATCCAGACCAAGAGACAACCGATGAGGAACAATCCAGTGATGAGGAAGAGGGTCCTGCTGAGGTTGTTGTTACATTCCAGTCAAAGAATGGGAATTTGTCCTGGTCTTCATCCCCACCTGAGAGGAGAGGTCAGCTGTCGGCTGGAAATGTTATCAGGGTGAGCCCAGGGCCAACGAGATACGCCATATCCCGGGTTGATGACATAAAATCCTGCTTCAAACTGTTCCTGACAGTCAATCGAAACTATAGTGATAAACATGACCAACTTGGAGGGGAGACGTGTTTACAAACGCGTCTTGTAAACACATTGGTGAAATGCTCATTGAATTTGTGAACAATATGGATTCTATTCATTTTAATATGTAAGTATGTTTTAGCTGTGATAAATTTAAAAAATGCTTTGATAGCAATTTTTCACTTTACTATGCAACACATGAAGTATTACCTGTATGTACTCATTCTTTTATTTACTGATTGTTGCACTTTTTTAGGTTACTGGCTTATACTCTTATAAGAGGATGATGGCACATTGGCCCATGGTGTTCTTCAACATCCTAGATGTGTCGGCCTACAACGCCTTTGTGGTGTGGATGGCGGTGAATCCAGGCTGGAAGCAGAAGAAATTCTTCAAGAGGAGACCATTCTGAGAAGAGTTGGGGAAAGCCATGGTGGCACCCCTCATTCAAAGGTGCCAACACCTTCCTCCGACACCATCCTCTGCTGGATTGGTGAGATATACAAGGGCCAGAAGAAAGACCTACGGACGCCAGAGACAGAAGAGACAAAAGGAAGAGGTGCAATCTGTGTGCACCAAGAGATGTCAAAACAAGCATTATGTGCCATAAATGCAGTGCATATATTTGTAAGGCACATGCAACAACCACCAGGGATTGTTCAACATGTGTATGAGAACACACAAAATGTAACCACCATTGATTGACAGATTGTGAAGATTTTAATGTTTTTGTTATTGTTAGTAATACGGTTATTGTTACTGTTGTTCTTTAAGGTGTTCAGACATTAATTTTGTAACATGGTAAAGTGTTCATGTGTAGTTTTGTGCCTATGTCCTTTCTTTACTAATAAAATCATACCGGTCAGTTTTGACCGGGAACACAACAGATGTTATTTTGTGCCACTATTTAAAAAATTGAAATGGTTTCAAAACATATGTCCGTCCTTGTTAAACTTTGACAAAAAGTGGTCTGTGATAAATAGCACAGTATGTTTCATCTGAGTATTTGTTATAGTCAAAATAATCCATAGAAAAATGAGTCCTATGAGCTCAGATCAATGAGGCCTACAGGCCATAAATAGCAAATAGAAGTTCAAAACTTGTAATGTTCACAAGAACTTAAGTTGATAAAAAGATCTAACACATCATTAGGTGATAATATATATTATAACCAGCTATAATGGGGAGGTCATTTTGCCCCGGGAACACAGAATTAATTAACATGAAACGAACACAGCAGGAGGGTTGAGTGAACTGTAATTCTGTCCTCTGAAAGTGCTGAAAACATAATAATAATAATAATCAATTATATAAACATGAAGCGATAGGTTCAACTGTGTTTGGTTCTCTGGGAGGTATGGGACCTATGACAGGATTCTATGTGTTTAGGGTCAAGATAAATATATGCAGCTAGATAGTCAATAGCTGTACTGTGTGTAGAGGAATGAGGAGTTAACAGAAACTCGAATCTATAGTATACTTGTCAGGCTTATCTAGTTCATGAATCATTTTTCCATCCTGAATGAGTTGTGGATTAGGTCACCCACACAAACAGTAATGTCTCTGGACTGTGTTCATTATCAAACAGAATAACAAAGAAGACTATGAAGATTAGGACCAGGATATGTCCCCACCAAATGACAATGCTGACTAAAGATGTTCTGTTTCAAAACCATCTCACACAGACCTGTGGCTACAACAGGGGACAGTGTTTTAGGAGAGGTAAAACAACTTGTACTATGTATAGCTCCTGAGTGGCACAGCAATCTAAAGGTGTCACTACAGACCCTGGTTCGATTCCAGGGTGTATCACAACCGGCAGTGATTGCGAGTCCCATAGGGCGGCGCACATTTGGCCCAGCCTCGTCCGGGTTAGGGTTTGGCCGGGGTAGGACGTCATTGTAAATACGAATGTGTTCTCATCTGACTTGCCTAGTTAAATAAATAGCTTATTCTATCAACCTCTTAAATGGAATTGATATCCAACCATCTATAATTTGATTGGTTTCTCCACGTTTCTGCCTGTCTATCATTGACTCCATCCAACTCTCTTTAACCTTCTCTCAGCAAAACATGCTGGTCAGAAATCCAGAGCAGACTCTTTTCAAAAAAATAATGATGTATCTTGCCATACTTACTTTAATGCCTGATATTTATTTCAGACATTTATGAGTCATCTCTTGTCTACACCGGCTAGTAACAGAGTGACAGGTTGGTTTAGCTGGTGGATGTGATGATCAGAATCAAATCACTGTCATCCATCCTTGGTCAAAGTGTCAGTTCTGGCCTCACCTGTATATGCGTGTCCATGGAAACGGAAGGTGAAATGGTCTTCCTGCACCCTTAAGGTCTTCTGCTTTGGCTGAGCTCTCACTCTCTCTAAATATTTAGATAGCAGTGAGACAGCAGTCTGGCAGGGAGGCATTACAAGGAAACAGAACTAAATGGATTGTCATAACTCGTCCAACAAAGACACTATCGAAACATGGAATAGTACTGATGTGCTGTACTGGGACACAAAAGGACTAGGATAATGTATGTTTTGAATTGGTTCAGGGGGAAATTCTATTGTAGGCAACTTCAATCTATTGAGATCTGTTGCGTTTGTAAAGGTTATGATCAGGTCAAGATTGTTTGTTGAGTGTGGAGATCAATTTTTTTTTCTGAATTTCTCTCATGCGACCTTTTGACACTCTCAGGAAACGTGTCCTCTACAATAAACAGTTCAAGAGTCACTTACACTTATACTAGAGGTCAAAGGTCACAAACCATTTGGAGTAGTTGTCAGTTCCTGTAGAATTCGTGGAATGGCATACAAGTCCACGGAGGGTTAAGGTACAGTCATACCTAACATTGTCTAACAACATGTTCTCATAAACCGCCATGTTCAAATACTTGGCCTAGTCAAGAGATCACCCTCCAATCTCCTCAGTCATCATCAGTTTTAATATCCTGCCTCTCAGACCTTTCCTTTTTGAGGCCTATGAGCTGGTGTCCCAGGCTTCATCTTAGATTATCCCCTGGTGAATGCAGCTCTGAGTAGCTCTGCTGGACGAGGAGTAAAGCAGATGAAAGCAGAAGGTTTTTAGATCTGGAACCTAAGAGGAAACAGGCCAGGGCTATCGATGGCTTCCCCTTGATGAATGCTCAAATGTTCCGGCCTGTGACCCTGGAGATAGGATCAGGGCCTGGTGGTTGTCTTTGGCCCTGGTCCCAGCTGCAGTACGGTGCTGTGTTAGTGTTAGACCCCTATGGTCAGACTCAGACATGAACCCAGGCCCCATGGGAACATTGGCTGTAGTCCTTATCACAGGAAGTCACAAAATACAGCCCACGAATGAATCCCAGCTCTCACATGCGGGTTAATCACAAAACACTTTTGAATGTAGCGATTAGTTAAAGAGTGTTTATTTTCTGTTCTTTTTTCCCCAGATTTGTTTAGGAACAGAATATCCACTCCTGGGAAATACACAATTTAGATTTATCATATTTGTGTTGTTTTTGTTTTGTTTTTCACTTTCACTTTCACAAGTAGTAATAGACAAGGCAGCATAGATTACGTTGAGCCCTGACTTGTGGCTGTACAGTATAATGTATAGATATCCTGCTGAGTTGAACACAGTGAAGGGGCAGACAGACGTTCAGTGATGTGATATATTACTGGGGGCTGCTGTGTGTGTCCGAGTGATTGCCAGCAGCCACAGCCTGGCAGTAAAAATAAATGAGTCGTGAGTATATGGAGGACAGATTCACTGGGGGTCCAGCTGGTGGCCTGTTAAAATGTATTATGGTATGGACCATAGGACGGACAAGTCACTGAGGCCTTCCCACTGTGTAGGGACAGCCCTGATGAGATCCAGCTGAACACACAGCTAAAGCAGAGAACACAGACCGTTGTGTGTGTGTGTGTGTGTGTGTGTGTGTGTGTGTGTGTGTGTGTGTGTGTGTGTGTGTGTGTGTGTGTGTGTGTGTGTGTGTGTGTGTGTGTGTGTGTGTGTGTGTGTGTGTGTGTGTGTGTGTGTGTGTGTGTGTGTATACATGCTGGCGCGTACGTGTGTGGACATACACATGTTTATATGCTCCTGTGCATCAGAACCAGAGGTTTATTCATACCCTTCTGAAAAATGGGCTGTTCTTCTGAGCATTCAGAACCCTCTGTCTAGACAGGCTGATTGTTTTGGGACAGGGGGTTAACTTAACTATGGCATATTGGTGTCCAAATTCCATGTCACGCTATACCATTAGTCCTAGGAGACTGTGTTGCCTCATATTTCATTCCGGGTCACCAATACACAGACATCAATCATGTGTAATTATAGCTGTGTATTCTTCCATGCCTGCCTGAGTCAGATTGGCTCTGAGTTCCAGCCTCTAAACATGACCTGGAGCATGGGCAAGCTGGGCCAGGCCTCTGGGGCCTCAGACAGCCCGCCTTGTCTAGGGATCATAATCTCATAGGAAATGCACCTGCCCTCTAGGGCTCATGATCTCTGGGCTTTGGGCCAGGGAAGAGGCCACTGTCTAATGAACAAAGCATGTGGGGATGGCATTGATCATGTTCAAAAGGGTCTTCTCTTCCACAGGAAGTGTGCTTAAGTCAGCCTTCATTCATTTGATGCCAATGCTTTCCCCTGTTTTTACAACTTGGTTGCAGTAGAAGTAGCTGTTGTTCAGTCATTTATTATTTTAAGAACAAATTCTTATTTTCAGTGACAGCCTAGGAACAGTGGGTTAACTGCCTGTTCAGGAGCAGAAAGACAGATTTTTACCTTGTCAGCTAAGGGATTCGAACTTGCAACCTTTCGGTTACTAGTCCAACGCTCTAACCACTAGGCTACCTGCTGCCCTGCTGCCCCAGTAGTAATAATACATGTATGAATAGTGGTTCTAGGAGCAGATTCAGGGTACAGTTATGTTGGATCAGTGTGCATGATATGCACAATGAACTGTTCCAATGACCACCTGAGAGAAAATCATTTCCTTTACATTGGAAAGCAGCCCTTTCCTTTACATTGGAAAGCAGCCCTTTCCTTTACATTGGAAAGCAGCCCTTTCCTTTACATTGGAAAGCAGCCCTTTCCTTTACATTGGAAAGCAGCCCTTTCCTTTACATTGGCAGCTTGTCCTACAGTACTATAATACAGTGAGGCTATGTGTGGCTGGTGGCTCTGCCTCTATGGAGCTCCACACAGTGCCAGTGACTAGATTACATTTTTACCAGACATTTTACCAGAGAAACAGGAATACTCCAACATCATAGAAACTAATCTGGATAAATGATCATATATCCCTCTCTTTCCCCATTACAGATGTCAGGGGTAGAGAAAAAGTAGCATCCTTCATACAAGACTGAATCTTCAGCTTCACCAAAAATTTTAATTCCAAACTACAACATTTTCAGACAAGATAGAACTGCCAAAGGGGGCGGTGTTGCAATCTACTGCAAAGATAGCCTGCAGAGTTCTGTCCTTACTATCCAGGTCTGTACCCAAACAATTTGAACTTCTACTTTTAAAAATCCACCTCTCTAAAAACAAGTCTCTCACCGTTGCCGCCTGCTATAGACCACCCTCTGCCCCCAGCTGTGCTCTGGACACCATATGTGAACTGATTGCCCCCCATCTATCTTCAGAGCTCGTGCTGCTAGGCGACCTAAACTGGAACATGCTTAACACCCCAGCCATCCTACAATCTAAACTTGATGCCCTCAATCTCACACAAATTATCAATGAACCTACCAGGTACTTCCCCAAAGCCTTAAACACGGGCACCCTCATAGATATCATCCTAACCAACTTGCCCTCTAAATACACCTCTGCTGTCTTCAACCAAGATCTCAGCGATCACTGCCTCATTGCCTGCATCCGTAATGGGTCAGCGGTCAAACGACCTCCACTCATCACTGTAAAACGCTCCCTGAAACACTTCAGCGAGCAGGCCTTTCTAATCGACCTGGCGGGGTATCCTGGAAGGATATTGATCTCATCCCGTCAGTAGAGGATGCCTGGATATTTTTTTTAAATGCCTTCCTAATCATCTTAAATAAACATGCCCCATTCAAGAAATTTAGAACCAGGAACAGATATAGCCCTTGGTTCTCCCCAGACCTGACTGCCCTTAACCAACACAAAAACATCCTATGGCGTTCTGCATTAGCATCGAACAGCCCCCGTGATATGCAGCTGGTCAGGGAAGCTAGAAACCATTATACACAGGCAGTTAGAAAAGCCAAGGCTAGCTTTTTCAAGCAGAAATTTGCTTCCTGCAACACTAACTCAAAAAAGTTCTGGGACACTGTAAAGTCCATGGAGAATAAGAACACCTCCTCCCAGCTGCCCACTGCACTAAAGATAGGAAACACTGTCACCACTGATAAATCCACCATAATTGAGAATTTCAATAAGCATTTTTCTACGGCTGGCCATGCCTACCCCGGTCAACAGCACTGCACCCCCAACAGCAACTCGCCCAAGCCTTCCCCATTTCTCCTTCTCCCAAATCCGTTCAGCTGATGTTCTGAAAGAGCTGCAAAATCTGGACCCCTACAAATCAGCCGGGCTAGACAATCTGGACCCTTTCTAAAATTATCTGCCGAAATTGTTGCCACCCCTATTACTAGCCTGTTCAACCTCTCTTTCGTGTTGTCTGAGATTCCCAAAGATTGGAAAGCAGCTGCGATCATCCCCCTCTTCAAAGGGGAAAACACTCTTGACCCAAACTGCTACAGACCTATATCTATCCTACCATGCCTTTCTAAGGTCTTCGAAAGCCAAGTCAACAAACAGATTACCGACCATTTCGAATCTCACCATACCTTCTCTGCTATGCAATCTGGTTTCAGAGCTGGTCATGGGTGCACCTCAGCCAGGCTCAAGGTCCTAAACGATATCTTAACCGCCATCGATAAGAAACATTACTGTGCAGCCGTATTCATTGATCTGGCCAAGGCTTTCGACTCTGTCAATCACCACATCCTCATCGGCAGACTCGACAGAGTTCAGTGTGTCAAATCGG
The DNA here is from genome assembly GCF_034236695.1 of Oncorhynchus nerka. Taxonomy (NCBI): domain Eukaryota; kingdom Metazoa; phylum Chordata; class Actinopteri; order Salmoniformes; family Salmonidae; genus Oncorhynchus; species Oncorhynchus nerka. The sequence goes on from NC_088397.1 coordinate 60,240,326, forward strand.
AGGGTCTGCTGTCCGGACCTCTGGCAGTCTCTATGGGGGTGCCACAGGGTTCAATTCTTGGACCGACTCTCTTCTCTGTATACATCAATGAGGTCGCTCTTGCTGCTGGTGAGTCTCTGATCCACCTCTACGCAGACGACACCATTCTGTATACTTCTGGCCCTTCTTTGGACACTGTGTTAAGAACCCTCCAGGCAAGCTTCAATGCCATACAACTTTCCTTCCGTGGCCTCCAATTGCTCTTAAATACAAGTAAAACTAAATGCATGCTCTTCAACCGATCGCTACCTGCACCTACCCGCCTGTCCAACATCACTACTCTGGACGCCTCTGACTTAGAATAAGTGGACAACTACAAATACTTAGGTGTCTGGTTAGACTGTAAACTCTCCTTCCAGACCCATATCAAACATCTCCAATCCAAAGTTAAATCTAGAATTGTCTTCCTATTTCGCAACAAAGCATCCTTCACTCATGCTGCCAAACATACCCTTGTAAAACTGACCATCCTACCAATCCTCGACTTTGGCGATGTCATTTACAAAATAGACTCCAATACCCTACTCAACAAATTGGATGCAGTCTATCACAGTGCAATCCGTTTTGTCACCAAAGCCCCATATACTACCCACCATTGCGATCTGTACGCTCTCGTTGGCTGGCCCTCGCTTCATACTCGTCGCCAAACCCACTGGCTCCATGTCATCTACAAGACCCTGCTAGGGAAAGTCCCCCCTTATCTCAGCTCGCTGGTCACCATAGCATCTCCCACCTGTAGCACACGCTCCAGCAGGTATATCTCTCTAGTCACCCCCAAAACCAATTCTATCTTTGGCCGCCTCTCCTTCCAGTTCTCTGCTGCCAATGACTGGAACGAACTACAAAAATCTCTGAAACTGGAAACACTTATCTCCCTCACTAGCTTTAAGCACCAACTGTCAGAGCAGCTCACAGATTACTGCACCTGTACATAGCCCACCTATAATTTAGCCCAAACAACTACCTCTTTCCCAACTGTATTTAATTTATTTATTTCTACTTTGCACATTCTTCCATTGCAAAACTACCATTCCAGTGTTTTACTTGCTATATTGTATTTACTTTGCCACCATGGCCTTTTTTGCCTTTACCTCCCTTCTCACCTCATTTGCTCACATCGTATATAGATTTGTTTATACTGTATTATTGACTGTATGTTTGTTTTACTCCATGTGTAACTCTGTGTCATTGTATCTGTCGAACTGCTTTGCTTTATCTTGGCCAGGTCGCAATTGTAAATGAGAACTTGTTCTCAACTTGCCTACCTGGTTAAATAAAGGTGAAATATATATATTTTTTAAATAAATTAACTCCACGTGTAGGACAGTAGCTTATTGCTATCGTGTTTCTCTTATGTTGGGTCAAAGCACTGAGATAATGTAAATGTAATGTGGGTCCATTGTGAATGGAGGTTACCTGTACCAGGACTGGAGACAAGAGCATCCCACTGCTGTCCCCTGGAGTCAGGTGTGGGTGTAGCCTGTGCACCAATCACAAGGCGACCCACTCATGATTTCAAAGGTCACTGGGTTCATCGTCGTGGGACCTGTTTTGACAGTGAGGGAGTCTTTCTCATTGTTCTTGGTGATGAATAGTAAATACATGTCTGGCGTAGGGTTACACATCTTGGCTTCTCCCGACTTAAATGTTGTTATACTTTGACAATCAGGGTATACGCTACACTGAGTGTACAAAACATTAAGAACACCTGATATTTCCATGACATAGGCTGACCAGGTGAATCCAGGTGAAACTTATGATCTGTTATTGATGTCACTTATTAAATCCACTCCAACCAGTGTAGATGAAGGGGAGGAGACAGGTTAAAGAAGGATTTTTACACCTTGAGACAAATGAGACATGGATTGTGTATGTGTGCCATTCAGAAGGTGGTTTGACAAGACAAATGGACAAGACAAACTATTTGAGTGCCTTTGAACGGGGTATGGTAGTGTTTTTTTTTTTACGCTCAACAGTTTCCTGTGTGTATCAAGAATGCTCCACCACCAAAAGGACATCCAGCCAACTTGACACAACTGTGGAAAACATTGGAGTCAACAGGGGTCAGCATCCCTGTGGAACGCTTTCGACACCTTGTAGAGTCCATGTCCCGACGAATTGAAGCTGTTCTGAGAGCAGAATGGGGTGCAACTCAATATAAGGAAGGTGTTCCTAATGTTTATTACACTTAGTGTGTCTCTCACATGCACTAGTGAGTATCTATACTGGACCAAAAATATAAATGCAACATGCAACAATTTCTAAGATTTTACTGAGTTACAGTTCATATAAGGTCATCAGTGAATTGAAATAAATTCATTAGGCCCTAATCTATGGATTTGACATGACTGGGCAGTGGTGCAGCCATGGGTGGGCCTTGGAAAGCATAGGCCCACCCACTAGGGAGCCAGGCCCAGCCAATCAGAATGAGTTTTTCCCCACAAAAGGGGTTTATTACAAACATAAATACTTCTCAGCACCACTCCATCCCCCACCCCACCCCCCTCCCTGGGCTGGCGTGGTTGTGGTTGTGAGGCCGATTTGACGTACTGCCAAATTCTCTAAAACGATGTTGGAGGTAGTTTGTGGTAGAGAAATTAACATTCAATTCTTTGGCAACAGCTCCAGTGGACATTCCTGCAGTCATCATGCCAATTGCATGCTCCCTCAAAACTTGAAACATCTGTTGCATTTTATTGTCGCCAGTACAAGGTGTAATGATCATGCTGTTTTACCAGCCTCTTGATATACCACGTTTGTCAGGTGGATGGATTATCTTGGCGAAGGAGAAATGCTCACTAACAGGAATGTAAACAAATGTGTCTACAAAATTTGAACTTAATAAGGTTTTTGTGCATTTGGAACATTTCTGTGATTTTTTTATTTCAGCTCATGAAACATGGGAGCAACATTTTACAGGACCTTGACCCATAGTATTTCAGCATTCCTGGTTTCCAGTGAGCAGAAATACACATGACCGTGACCCTGACGCAGCATGAACCCTGGGAGCCACACACCTGTGGCCTCAGGGGGAGGGGGATACAGGCCCCCAGTCCCACTCTTCCTGACCCCGTACAAACTGACATGAAAACAACAAGAGCTCCTCCAGGGCCCCGGAGTCATGTCCTTAACCTGCAGGTCACATTCTGTTCACAGCCAAGAGACAGGAATGTGTTATTCCCCTGAGCTACCACTAGGGTCTGCCCTGCCTGCATTCCTGCTCAATGATGATCAATGGGATCCCTCCCTGGCCTTTCATCCTGTTCTGTGCAGACCTGTAATTTGCTGTATAATATTATAAAATAATTCCCCCAAATGTGTTGCTACTGTATACAACACTTTCTCAGAAAAACACATCTCCAGCACCAGGGCAACACAAATGGCTCCCTAATACATGGGTTCGATTCCCGGGAGCATCCCAATGTAAAATGAATGCACGCATGACTGTAAGTGGCTTTCGATAAAAGCGTCTGCTAAATGGCATACATTATTTTATTATATTATTGAGATGAGAGAAACACCTTGAGTGGACAATTGTCCTCACCTTATAGATGTGTGCTTTGTATTATTTTTTACATTTTTTATTTCACCTTTATTTAACAAGGTAGGCCAGTTGAGAACAAGTTCTCATTTACAACTGCGACCTGGTTAAGATAAAGCCCTGGGCTGGCGTGGTTGTGGTTGTGAGGCCGATTTGACGTACTGCCAAATTCTCTAAAACGATGTTGGAGGTAGTTTGTTGTAGAGAAATGAACATTCAATTCTTTGGCAACAGCTCCAGTGGACATTCAAAGCAGTGCGACACAAACAACAACACAGAGTTACACATGGAATAAACAAACATACAGTCAATAACACAATAGAAAAAATGTATATACAGTGTGTGCAAATGAGGTAAGATTAAGGAGGTAAGGCAATAAATAGGCCATAGTGGTGAAGTAATTACAATTTAGCAATTAAACACTGGAGTGATAGATGTGCAGAAGATGAATATGCAAGTAGAGGGGATGTGGTAGTTGGATGGGCTATTTACAGATGGGTTATGCACAGGTGCAATGATCTATGAGCTGCTCTGACAGATGCTTAAAGTTCGCAAGGGGGATGTAAGTCTCCAGCTCATATCTCATTCATTTATGAGTCTCCAGCTCATATCTCATTAATTTAACTACAAATGAGGTATTTGTTTTAATGTTTGGTGAATGGGGAAAATAAACCCCAGTGTTTCGGCCGTTACACATTCCAGATGTCATAAACTAGGAGAGAAATACGAGGTCTGTAATTGGCGGGTTTGTGCTGGCCGTGGCTGAATGCACAAAAAATACACTGAAACAAAACCTATTCCCCCTCACAAGACTGAAAAGATTTGTCATGGGTCCTCAGATCCTCAAAAAGTTATACAGCTGCACCATCGAGAGCATCCTGACTGGTTGCATCACTGCCTGGTATGGTAACTGCTCAGCCACTGACCGCAAGGCACTACAGAGGGTAGTGCGTACGGCCCAGTACATCACTGGGGCCAAGCTTCCTGCTATCCAGGACCTCTATACCAGGCAGTGTCAGAGGAAGGCCCTAAAAATGGTCAAAGACTCCAGCCACCCAAGTCATACTGTTCTCTCTGCTCCTGCACGGCAAGCGGTACCAGAGCGCCAAGTCTAGGTCCAAAAGGCTTCGCAACAGCTTCTATCCCCAAGCCATAAGACTCCTGAACAGCTAGTCAAATGGCTACCGAGACTATTTGCATTGCCCCCCCCCCCCCCCCACCTCTTTTTTGACTCTGTACCGGTACCCCCTGTATATAGCCTCGCTATTGTTATTTTACTGCTGCTCTTGAATTATTTTTTTACTTTTATTTCTTATTTTTTTACTTATCTATTTTTGACTTAACATGTATTTTTTTCTTAAAACTGCATTGTTGGTTAAGAGCTGTTGTATTTGGCATGTGACAAATACCATTTGATTTGATTTGATTTGAAACAGGAAAACAACTAGCCTCCGTTTCCCCTGTCAGTCCCAGGATTGCTCCGTAACTCTCCTCTGTTTGTGGACATAGAGGGGGCTATGAAATTATTAGGAGTGCAACCCAAATACCCTCCTCCTCCTCCCTTTCTCTCTCTCTCCACTAACTCATCCATTCCCTCACAGCACTGTAGCATTCCTTCACAGTTATATTATTTTACGGTTATCAAGACCCTGCTTGTACTGTATTTGAATGACCTTTGGGTGTTCTCTTTTCCAACTAAAGATACATCGTGTTTCTGTCAGCACCTGATCAGGATCTGAGTCAGTGTGTGAAGACTGTGAAGTAGAGAGAGAATGTATGGTCAGTTGAATGACAGCGCTGACAGGCTGTGTATGGGATATAGATGAGAAAGAAAGATTGTGGCTTTTCAGAGCCATGATGTGATTGGCAAACTCTCTGGTTCTCTGGTTTCTATTGGCTGAATTTCTGAGTTTCTCTCGTCTGACTCACACAAGACCTGTGTGTGCTGTGTTAATGTGCTGATGCAGACGCTGGCAGGGGTTCTGTTCATGGTTACCAAGATATCTGATCTGGTGTCTTGGAAGCTTGTGATTATGTTCAATCTATGATGCATATTTGAGACTGTTAGTTGCATGAATACTCACAATAAGGTTTGTATGTCAAAACTGCTCACATTAGGGTATGATCATAAATATTTTCCATTATAAGGTTTTAATACAAATCTGATGCCCCAAATTGGATTACAGAGAGAGTCATTATTCTTACATTGGAAAGTGAAGATGTTGTTGTACAACACAGCTGAACCTCATGCTGTTGGACATTTAGAGAGAGAAAAGGCATAAAGATGGAAACTGTATATTATGGCCTGATAATTGCTGTCATGACTTTCCGTAAGCATTGAAGCAGCTGTTCCAAACCTCACAAATCAGACCCAAACTCATCCCTGTAAGACACTGGAGTTCAACTCTATCTGACATGAAATCAAAGAGAAAGCTTGTTTCTACTTAATGTGGTTTAGAGGGAAGTTATTCAGCTTACTGGCTCTACCAAGAGACGAGCTGGGGTTCTTCATGTCCCATTATTCTTATAAAAAATGTGGTCTCCCATCCAAATACTAACCAGGCCCAACAATGCTTAGGTACCACGATCAGGTGTGTTCAGGGTGGGATGGCCACAAATGTTTTTTATTTACCCCCATTTTCTCCCCGAATTACAACCTTGGCTCATCCTTGCAATTCCCTTAAATGGGCTCTGGAGAGACGAAGGTCATACGAAACATGACCTGCCTGGCCGCTCTACTTCTTATCACACTGCTCGCTTAACCCGGAAGTCTGCCACACCAATGAAAAGTATGTTGCTGGGTGACTGACCGGTCTCTGTTTGTGTGTCCCTGTCAGATGTAAATGAGTGTGAGGAGACTAACGGCGGTTGTGAGGCTCTGTGCTGCAACACCATCGGCAGCTTCTACTGCAAGTGTCCTTCTGGTGAGCAGGTGAAGGACGACGGCAGGACCTGCCAAGGTGAGTCCATTCACTTGTGGGTACTATTTAATGAAGCTGCCAGTTGAGGACTTGTGAGGCATCTGTTTCTCAAACTAGACACTCTAATGTACTTGTCCTCTTGCTCAGTTGTGCACCGGGGCCTCCCGCTCCTCCTTCTATTCTGGTTAGAGCCAGTTTGCGCTGTTCTGTGAAGTGAGTAGTACACAGCGTTGTACGAGATATTCAGTGTCTCGCCAGTTTCATGGAATAGTTTCTTAGCAGTTTCATGGAATAACCTTTATTTCTCAAAACAAGAATAGATTGACGAGTTTCAGAAGAAAGTTCTTTGTTTCTGGCCATTTTGAGCATGTAATCGAACCCACAAATGCTGATGCTCCAGATACTCAACTAGTCCAAAGACGGACAGTTTTATTGCTTCTTTAATCAGGACAACAGTTTTCAGCTGTGCTAACATAATTGCAAAATGGTTTTCTAATGATCAATTAGCCTTTTAAAATGATAAACTTGGATTAGCTAACACAACGTGCCATTGGAACACAGGAGTGATGGTTGCTGATAATGGGCCTCTGTACGCCTATGTAAATTCCATTAAAAAATCTGCCATTTCCAGCTACAATAGTCATTTACAACATTAACCATGTCTACACTGTATTTCTGATCAATTTGATGTTATTTTAAATGGACAACAAATGTGCTTTTCTTTCAAAAACAAGGACATTTCTAAGTGACCCCAAACTTTTGAATGGTAGTGTATGTGAATAGCTAACCCCATAGGGATGGTGAGTGCATTCCTCCTGTATGGCTGCCCATCTCTATAGACAGTGCTGAGCTGTCTGAGATGTGGCATGTCTACAGGCCTGTCCCTGTCCCTGTCTCAGTGAAAGAAGAAAGTTAACAGACTTGGAAGACAACACACTCATCGCTGCATTGGCAAAGGCTTTTTACAATGAATATTTAGTATTCAAAGCCATTCAGCTATTGGATGTTATTGGATTTCCCTGTAATGATGAAAATCTTATTTAAACTTCATTGTCTTGAAGAAAAACAAAAAGCTGAAATGAAAATAGAAATGTAGAACATAGAGTTGTTGCCCTTTTAAAGCTCCTGATCTTATTATTGGCTGGTGCTTTGTTTTGAATGAGCAGTGCTGATGTAAATGGTTCAGATCAGAGAGGGGTATGCCAACACTAACCAGTCGCATGCTGAGCTGGGTATAGCCGTGTCAACACTCTCCCGGTCAAGACCACTGCATATCGGAGGGCAGAGGGGCACTGCAGGGTTGGAAGGGTGTGGGGATTGTAAGCCCACTCTTGGCACAGCCTGGACACTGAGTGTGTGTGTGTGTGTGCGGTGCGTGAATGCGTGAATGACTAGAAACATTTTATAGGCAGATTGAGGCACACCTCTCTCTCTCCAAAACCAACACATAATAAATGTCTCATTTAGTGAGTGCACGGCATTTAAAGTAACGGTCTCTCACAGGGAGGGGTGTTGATAGAATGTGTTATTCAGACAGGATTTATTGCATTTGGTCTTTATTTTACTGATAGGGCTCAAAGGACCTATCCTCTTTCATGCTTATCTTATTGGTTCCTGCTCCCACTGTCTACCTGGCATTGCCCACTTATGTTTGAAATCTCTGCCAGCCCTTTCCAGACATTACAAAGATGTTCACACTTACATGTGTGGGTGCTTATATTTGTCCTTCTTCACACATGCAAGTATGTTTTGTACACATGTGTGAATTGGAAATGGGTTTTCTTGCATATCCCAACTCCCCCTTAGAGTTGTGTCATGGCCAGGGTCAGCCATTATCAACAGAGACCCTGGAGCAATTAGAGTTCAGTGCCTTGCTCAAGGGCACATCAACAATCTTTTTTTCCTTTGTCTGCTTGGGGATTCGAACTAGCGGCCTGTCAGTTACTGGCCCAATGCTCTAACCGCTAGGCTACCTGCCTCCCCGTGTGTGTTTGCGTGTGTGAGATAAAGAGAGTCTGTGTGTCAATGTGTGTTCGTGACTGTGTGTGTGTGTGTGTTCTTCCCACTTGATCAGTTTCCGGTTTTCTGTCTGGGCTTGACGATTCTCCTGAGATGCTTGTATGTAATGCGGCTACTGCAGTACAGTTAGTATTGTTTTTAAAGCAGTGCATGAAATAACTCTCATATATAGTGTCAGAGCATCTTCAGAGTTTTTCACAGTTCTTTATATAAAGACCTGTCTTGGTCCAGCCTCCACTGCTTAGATGTATATGTTGGCAAGGGATAAGAGTCTCTGCCCTGAGCTCCTGAGTAGATGGGGTCACTGCAAGATGAATTCGTCTCTCTGATGTTAGGTTTCTAAATATCAAATTGTACCCTTGTACTTTGGCGATTATTGCTTACATACATTTCAATATCAAAAGAAAAGTTTTCACATTCCTTATAGTACCTGCATGCCATGTCCTATAAATCTATCACATTCTTTCACATACATGAGGCTTTGAAGTGGAAGGAAAAGTATCGGCAACTGTACTCATAAATCACTCTCATTTTTTATATTGGCTTTTTAACACTCAGGATAATGTATTTTCTGTCAAAATACAATTACATGTGTGATCATGGGCCTGGACATGTGGGCTACATTGAGGGGAGGAGGGGGAGAAGAAGGGGGAGAGGAGGTGGAGAAGGAGTAGGGGGAAGAGGAGGGCCTTTAATGTGCTGGACATTGGAGACAGACATGATGGAGGAGTCAGGAAGAAGGGATACACTAAAAAGAGAGAGGGATACAGGGGGAGGGAGGACAAATCAAGAGAGGCAGAGGGAGCAAGAAGTTGTTCTGCCCCACAATATGTGACTGGAAAGAAAAATCTTAACAGAGTTTGTGATTATTTTATAAGTTCATGTCTCGTTTTACAGTATCTCAAGCTCAGTATTTTAGTTGTAATTTTGTATATTGCATGTGGGCTTATCTTAGTATTTTTGGGGCATAAAGACCTTTTTGGAATCTATGAGGCGAAGTATATATTAGTAGTTCTTAGTTATGGCGTTGTCAGGATGGTTGATTCTCCTCGTGGTGTGTTTTGGGGCACATATTGAACCAGTCTTGGGCTCTAACAATTTGTACCACCGCTATCATAGAAGGATTTGCTATATGCCTAACTGCTTCCATGCATACAATGGGTACAACATTGGGTATCATGTACCAGGTGAGTGCTACAGTACATTCCACATTTATGTGGTTATGTCTACCCTTGCATGGACAATACTGCCTGTAAATGATATCTCAGTGGGTTTATGTCATGTGGTGGTACAGACTGTTACACTGTTGTTGGTTTGGAGTCATTGTAACTGAACGAAAAAGATACCTTATGATTAAGAGCTGATCTGGGTAAAGCTTTCCTCTAAAGAATCTTTTGATCCAGACCATTAGACCTGGGCCTGAACATTACTTTCAGTTGGATCACAGGTGTATTATTGTACATCATGTCTAATGTCATGTCTTGCACGGAAAAGCAGACAGATTCTCAGTGTTATCAGTCCACTCCTACTGTGGCGAGGTCGGGGCTGGTGCCCTTGTGTGTAGCCTGGCACTGCCCACATGACTTCAGTAGAAGATCGGAACACGGGAGGCTTCCACTTATCAGTGGAGAGATAACCAATGTTTGGTAATAATTACACAAATATGACAGATCTTGTCAGTAAAAGTAATGACTGCAGCTCTGGAAGATGGACAGTCATATCCAGGTTTAGGTGGCTAAGTCCAATGATCTACATGTACAAGCACACAGTATCTGGCGCCATAAATGAGATGCACCATGAATCTATTTAGGTGGGATTTGCGAAGCAAAAAAGAAAATCTTCATCATACTTCTTCTTCTTCTTCTGCACGCTACTCCTCTTACACCAGTGTTTACCCAAACTCGGCCCTCGAGACCCCAAGGGGTGCACGTTTAGTTTTTTGCCCTAGCACTACACAGCTTATTCAAATAATGAACTAATCATCCAGCTTCAATTATTTGAATCAGCTGTGTAGTGTTAGGGCAAAAAACAAAATGTGCACCCCTTGGGGTCCCGAGGACTGAGTTTGGGTAAACACTGTCTTACATTGTTTAAGTTAGAAATGCCATTCAAAATGTAAAATGTCTGGAATAGTGCTTTGCATTTGATATTATTTAAACTATAATGTTTTTGTTTTCTTCATTCACTTTAGTGTGTCTTTTTTCAACATTCTAAAGCTCCCCGTTGTGACGTCATCACTTCCAATTCACTGTAAATGCAACATCAGCTACTTTGACCACTTTGCCAAACACTTACACCAAATGTTAGTGTATGGCATCTTCCTCTACTTCTCTGCTATTCAAATCGGAAATAATAACATGATTATCTGATACCGATCAAACGTTACAGCTGTTTAAGTGACCGCATCAACAACATTTTCTGTAACTTTTTATAAACTGTTGACATTTTGACCACTTTTCCAACAAGTTAGACAAAAACGTAGGGGGTGTGACATCTTGGTCTACTTCTCTGCTATTCAAATCTGGAATCGGAACCGAAATATCTTCTACATATCTAATGACACAGCTCTTTTAGTAAACGCATCAACAACTTTTTGTCTTAATTTTTTCAAACAACTGCCGTTTTGACCGTTTCCCCAGCACTTTAGACAAGGAATTAGAGGGTATGATGTCTTGGTCTACTTCTCTGCTACCAATCAAGAGGTACAGCTGTTTTAGTAACTACATCAACTCATTTTGCTAACTTCCCACTGTTGAATGAACTGTCATGGAACTTATTAGAACTTTCAAATGACAATAATCATTAAACATTTGAATCATTAAACAAAAAGTAACAATTGTGATATTTGACACCAATCAGGTACTTTGATCACTTTTCTCAACAACATGTCATAGACAAAAACTTAAAGGGGAATGGCACCTTGGTCTAATCTAATCTTAAAATCTGAAATCAGAATAGCAATAACTACTAACAATCACACACACAATCACCCCCCCCACCCACACACACACACACACACACACACACACACACACACACACACACACACACACACAGAAACAAAATGTAAAACATTTAAAACTTCTTCCACTACCACAAAACTACTTGTAAAGAGTTCAAGCAAGTCCCACCAATTTTTCTTAATGGATAATTACCATCTAGTTTATTGCTTTTGATT